>NC_091061.1:109872346-110175376 GCF_000393655.2 Nicotiana sylvestris
GGGCTTTGAAATGGGGTAAGGGTTAGGGATCGTTTAATTTAAAAAAGGTAAGGATTGTTGTTGGCCATTGATCATTTTGATCAACAGCCTGGATTGAACAGGTAGGTAGGGGATCCGGGTGGGTTATTT
The DNA here is from genome assembly GCF_000393655.2 of Nicotiana sylvestris. Lineage (NCBI taxonomy): Eukaryota > Viridiplantae > Streptophyta > Magnoliopsida > Solanales > Solanaceae > Nicotiana > Nicotiana sylvestris. The sequence goes on from NC_091061.1 coordinate 109,872,476, forward strand.
TAATTGGGTCGGGGGTCGGGTATGATTAGGATTTGGGTTGGGTAATTGGGTTTAAATTGGGGCTTCAATTCAGGCTACAATTGAAACACAATTGGGCTACATTTTAAATAGCCACTTTTCCCTTATTTATTTTATAAAAAATAGCAAATTAATTTTCTGAGACAAATTAAAAGCATTAAAATGATTTAAAATCTAAAATTATCAATTTAAAAATGACGGGCTTACTTTTTTATAAATATAAACGTAGTTAAATCTTAAAAGAGGCTAAAATTGCAATTATATGCAATTTGGCTTTAAAAAATACCAAATAAATTTTTAAGAATATGAAAAAATTATATTAGCTATATTTTAGCATAAATATGAGAGTCCAATAAATGAATCACCAAAAATGATAATTTTGGGAATAATTATTGGGTTTTGTAGATAAAATGGGGCAATAAATTGACAAAAAATCTTTAAAAATGAAAGAAAAATAGTAAAATATTAGGACATTCTTATATATGCATACATATGTTATTTTGAAAGTATTTTGCATATTAAAAATATACAGGGAAAAATTGGGTGTCAACACAAACTTGTAGCCGAGTCTTCCCCTCTTTATAAAGAGGGCTCGCTTCTCCTTGGTGGGGGCAGATATTGTTTTTTTCTCCAGAAGTGCAATAATCTCTCTCTCTCTCTCTCTCTCTCTCTCTCTCTCTCTCTCTCTCTCTCTCTTTTCTTCCAAGTCATTTGTTCTCATTGGCTCGAGGCCATCTCGCATTCATTTCATTACTTTCATACTTGTTCTTCGGCCGTCTATCTATGCAATGGCCATAAAGAGCATCACTTAATCGCATTTTTGCTTGTTACCCCTTACCCAAATGTCCTCGATGGTTCGATCTCGACTCCAGCCTCGGCCCCAAGGCCTCCATCGATCTACTCCGTGCTCGGGTAATAGTCCCCTTTGGCTTGCTTACTGCTTTGATTTAGCTCGTATCTTATCTTTACACTTTGAATTTTTAGCATCGAATACCCTAAAAACTAGCTCGTGAATAGATCACGTATTTTTAGAATCCCATTTACAAATTTAATTGTTGTTACCATTTTCACGGTAAACAGATTGGCGCCCACCGTGGGGCTAAAAATAATAGTGATTATTTTCTTGTTGGTTTCATCATTTAAACGCACATTATCTTTTGCACTTCTTCTTGCCCAAAATCTTCGCTTTCAGGGCAGAACACCCGGCCCGGCTAGTGAGATAGGCGACCGATACCTCAAAAGCAACAGGGAAATGGACACGGCCGATCCAAAGTTCAAGGCGTCCCCGGGCTCAATCCGAGCAAAATGGAGGGGCCCTCAACATAGCATCCACACGATTATCGGAGGAACTAGCGACCTCAAAAGACCCGTGTCCAAACGAACAAAAATACTAGTTACAGAAGAGGGGTTAGCCCGAAAACACTTATCCAGATAAACCCTCATATTCTCCGAGGAAGACCTCGAGGCCATGGGGGAACCGCACAATGACGAGCTAGTGATCTCAGTTCTCTTAAACAATACAGGGATAAAATGCGTGCTTGTGGACCCGGGCAGCTTGGCTAACATAATCAGGTCAGAAGTAGTAGAACAGTTGGGCATGACCCGGGCGTGCTTGTGAACTCGGAGACTAGACCCGAAAAATTGCAATACGCCTAAGAGCATGGCATGCAAGCCATTATCGCCCGCCAGAAAATCAGGGAAACTCAAAAGGCCAATTACAGCTCGGATCGTAGCATGACCCGATGACTGGGCCCAAAAACTACAATAAGCCTAAGGGATTTACATGTACGTCGCCATCGCTAGCTGAGTAAACCTCCAAACCGAGCGCCAGTAAGTTCACTTCGACCCAAAAGGCATAAAAAACATTATCATCTGCCCATGCGGGCAAGGAAAACCCTAAGGTTTAACTAGAGTTCGAGTCACAATGTGACTTGGAGACTGTACCCAGAGCAATCGAAATAGAAAAAGCCAAGGGCACAAGATAAATACGACTATCGCCCACAAGCGCGAACACAAAAAATGCAAAGACAGAAAGGCTCGAGTCAGAGCCCGACTTGGAAACTAAGCCTAAGTGGTCGGGCCTAGCACTGAGGTCCAGCACTAGCTCGCACCAAGAATCACACTTAGCAGTCCCCTGGACCGTCCAATCAGTTCCGGACCGAGAAGGACCTCGTCAAATGCCAAGACCATTCTGCCTGATCGAAAGCAACAGAAGGAAAAAGGTGTAGAAGAAAAAAAACTTCAAAACTTCTCCATATATGTCATGTGCGCAAGAAAAAGCGTATTCCCCGTCTACAGGCATGCCCTACATACATTCGGAGCAAAGCTATAAAATGGCAAAATCTACACCAAAGAGCTATAGCTTGCCAAAATCGCCCTCAACAACATCGACGAGAAGTGACCGAGCATTGCGCTCATCCGCCCGTGCTTGAGCCAATTCCTCCGAGAGAACGAAGCCCCTTGTGGCCGATCTCTTCGAACACCACTCTCCGGGATTTGCGGCGAACATATTCCTCGTTCCTCCACTCCTGGTCTAGGGTTTGCTTCAGCTCAGCTTGGGCGTCAGCGGCATCCTTTACACAAATCTCCATCTCACGATTGGCCTTCGCTCGATTTAGCGTCGCTTCCGTCCGACGTCAATTATCTCAGCTCTGGCCTTCGCTTGAACTTTGGAGTTGTCTCGAGTCAAGAGGAGTTGGACCTCGAGGGCAGGAACCTTGGCCGAAGCATTAATCTCCTCCAAAGCTCGACCCTACGCTTGAGCCCTTAGCTCCCCGCAAGCAATTCAGACACGGTTAACATCGCTTTTGAGGTACTCTAGAGCCTCCGACTTTTTCTGCAACTGATACGACAAAAGTAAATCAGCCTTAAGTTTAGAAAAGAGTGAAGCATGCACTGCAGGAAATTACCTGCTCCACCATATAGCTCTCGTAGTTTGAGCTTCGATGCGCCTCATATCGCCAACGCTGCAGGTCTACTTCCCTCCCCTCCTTAAGAAGCCTAAGGGACTCACCCTCATCCCGAATTTTCTGAATCCTGGCTAATTGACGGAACAGCTTTGGTCCTAAGCCTATCGCATGCATAAGGGAGGTTCAATAAAGGGAAATAAATGAGATACAAGAAAGATGTGCATAAACTCACCATGGAGTGAAGCTGACGGACTTCCTCGAAGTCGAAACACACTCCAGTCGATCCTTCCCCTATGACCCTAAAATAATCACCCTCAGGCACGGCATACTCACTCAAAGGAACCGCCGGCCGGGAATCAGGCACTCCGACAGACTCGGGCGACGCCCCCTCTTCGGAAACACGAGCCCGATCGCCACCACTAAAAGCTCCATCACATCGCCAGTCCCGATCCCCCTTGTTTCCATCATCCCTCAAATCAGAGGTTAATGGCTCCTTCCCCTTTTAAAGCAACATTGCCTCATCTCAAGGAATTGCCCGATATCTGCAAGCGGTACATCCAGCACAAACGGAAGGGTAAAGTGTTACATCGGGTATATGAAGGCAAAGCAAAGACAGTGTATACACATACCTTGGTGTTGTGTTCCCTATCTAGTACAAAGCACAGCTCGCCACCCGCATTCAGCACAGGATGAATGGATCACCAGCTTCTGGACCCAGCCGGGCAAATCATGAATTTCACCCAGTATCTATGAAACTGCTGCAATAGAAGAAACAACATTATTACTCAGCTGATTTTCGCTATGGACGAGATCTGAAAAGTGCCATATGCATCACTCACGTGCGTGATTCTACCCTACAGGAAATGGCAAGAACTCCGCAGGGATAATGTCAGTCATCCAAACACGGACAAACCAACGGGCCCACTCTCGATCCTCGCCTTCCTCGTCATCAATGACAAAGGGCATGGACGAGAGGCATCTCATATTTAGTAGGCCTCGATGATGAAAGGGCCGATATAGCCTGACAAGATGATCAAGCATGAATTCAAGCCCGGCCTTCTCCGCGAAGAACCTCATCATCAACACCGTTCGCCAAAACGACGGATGAATCTGCGCCAGGGTGACCCGATACTTCAGACAAAATTCAAGTACAATCCTATCAAGAGGGCCAAAGGTGAAAGTATATAAATACACGTTCAGGAAACCATCAGTAGAATCCGCAATACACTCGTCGGGGGAAAGCGCCCGCAGGGCTATCCCTTCGCTCCACCCACATTATCTACTCACCATCTCCAGATGTTCTCCCCTTCGCAAAGACGCCGTCTCCAAATCAAACTCCCCTAATTCCAGAGCACTAGGAGCAGCACCCCCGGCCCCTTGACGGATCGGCCCTAGAGTAGTTTCCATGGCCATGGTGAAACTGACAAGACAATACAAAAGTGTGCACTAATACTTCTGTGCCTAGAATGATGAAGTACCCTGTACCAGAACGGGAAGGAGGCTATTTGAAAATAGTAAAGCCTTATGAAGAAGCCGAAGCCGCTCCACATATATGCAAAAAGCATCAACGATTCGCCTGCCCGAGGCAAGGCCCGGGAAGCCAACAGCCTCGATACAGTTCGAATGGCTGATGTTCGATCCCAGAAGCATCCTCCAACGAGGAGTCAAGTGTAAAAATCATTTCCCATCTCTTCGATATGGGAAACATGGAGACTATCTGCATACGGTAAAATCAGAGGACTTAATTTCCCGCTGTCAAGACATTCCGGAAGCATGCCTCGGGATTTCAGGGGTAGGAGGTCGTGACCTCGTTATCGACCTTGGAGCTCGATGAAGACCAACTCGGAGGAAACAAAGGATGAAGCCAGGACAGAGGAAGAATCCCTCTAGGCATATGGCTACGTTGGACAAATGCGGCCTACCAGGAGCCTATGCTAAAGCATCACTTCAAGCCATCCCATCGCCGTACTTTGTAGCTAACCCCCACATACTTGTAGTCGAGTATCCCCTTCTATATAAAGGGGGCTCACCCCTCCTTGTAGGGGGCAGATATTGCTTTTTTCTCCACAATGCAATAATATCTCTTTCTCTCTCTCTCTCTCTCTCTTTCTCTCTTTTCTTCCAAGTTATTTGTTCTCATTGGCTCGAGGTCATCTCGCATTCATTTCATTACTTTCATACTTGTTCTTTGCATGTCTAGCTATGTAATGGCCATAAAGAGCCTCACTTAATCGTATTTCTACTTGTTACCCCTTCCCCAATTGTCCCCGATGGTTCGATCTCGACACCATCCTCGGCCTCGAGGCCTCCATCGATCTAATCCGCGCTCGGGCAATAGGCCCTTTCGGTTTGCTTAATGCTTTGATTTAGATCGTATCTTATCTTTACACTTAGAATTTTTTGCATCGACTGCCCTAAAAACTAGCTCGGGAATAGATCACATATTATTAGAATCCCATTTACAAATTTAATTGTTGTTACCATTTTTACGGTAAACAACTCCTTTTTGTTAAGCTTGGTTGGAAGAAAATCATGATGGTCTAGGCCAACCAGGGTTTGTTCGAGGTCACGGAATTATAGTTGAAAAGGCCGAGGCGCAAGTCAAGTAAAACCAGCTGCGCAAAAGGATCCATGAATACGAGAGCAAACATCGCGAGATACAAGAGTCCAACTAGAAGCTGATTGAGGAATCGAAGGACATGGCTGTCAGTGCCAACAAGAGGATTGGATACTTGGAGCGAGGCATAGTAGAACTAGAAAGAAAATTTCTCAAAAAGGTTGAAGACTATCAAAAGGCTGAAGGGATCGAAGGTGGACATCTAGCGAGAGCGTACCTATTGCTGGGACTTCGCGAGTTGGGGAAGCTATTCGACAAAGCCAAGGATGCCGAAAATCCGGGGAAGGTCTTGTAGGACCAAGTAGATAGGAGTTTATCTTTTTCGCTTTATAAATGTAATAAGGCCAATGGTCATTAGTGACTTTTATTTCTTGCTTATTTAGTGTCATTTTGAGATTCGTCTATTTTTATCAATAAAATGAGGCATTTAGCATTCTAAGTTTCTCCAAATCAATTTGTCGCTAGGCCTACCTCGGACACGCTTTACATTCTTTACATTCTTTACATTCTTTCACTATGTGTTTAAATATCGCAATACTTTTTATGATCCTCACTAACTTGATTACATTTTGTTTTTATTTTTATTTTTATTATTCCCCCCCCCCAAAGGTTAGTTCGTGCACTCTGGTATCATTATCTTATTCCATGAGATCTAGGGGCCCTCCACCCACTCCTCCTCTTAGTCTTGTTAAAAGCAAGAACAAAGGCAAGATGGAAGATTTGAACAACATTAAGAAGGAGAACCCAACTGAGCGGTTTGAGGCCACTGATGGCCATGGTATTCGAGTTCCTAATGAGAATGTGTCACAACTTGAACAGAAGCTGCTGAAATTTCTGGAAGAGCTCGATCAGGTTCGAAATCTGGCAAGCCTGTCATTTTCCCTCAGCACCCCAGATATCAATTTCCCGAACACTCAAAACCCTACACATCCTTAAAATATCCCAAAATAGCAAAATCATCCTGCTTCTCACCATCACGCTGTTCCACCAAAGACCCAATGCAACACCTGCCATACCCCAAACATCACTCCACTACTCATCCCAGAATACCAAAACTCCACAAACGACCATTTCCACACCCATACACCAGGACTCCACAATAATCCTATCTACGTGGAGACCATGCCACACTCCACCCAACCTATCTCAAGCACACCTGAGTCTGATGAAAATGATCTGCTTATCAGGAACTTGGCTTAGGAACTTAAGAAACTGACTAGCCAGATTCAGGGTGTTGAAGGAAGCAAAGGAATCGAAGGGCTGAACTATGAGGATATTTGCATACAGCCTTATGTCGAACTACCCGAGGGGTACAAACCTCCTAAGTTCGAGATGTTTGATGGTACAAGTGATCCAAGGGGTCCATCTGAGTGTTGATACCCAATTTTTTCCTGTATATTTTAATATGCAAGATACTTTCAAAATAGCATATGTATGCATATATAAGTATGTTCAAATGTTTTATTTTTTTTCTTAATTTTTAAAGATTTTTTAAATCCATTTATTGCCTTATTTTATCCATAAAAAACCAATAATTATTCCTAAAATTATCATTTTAGTGATTCATTCATTGGATTCTCATATTTATGCTAAAATATAGCTAATATAATTTTTACATACTTTTACAAATTTATTTGGTATTTTTAAAGCTAAATTGCATATAATTGCAATATTAGCCTCTTTTAAGATTTAATTGCGTTTATACTTATAAAAATTAAGCTCAATATTTTTAAATTGATAATTATAGATTATAAATCATTTGTACACTTTTAATTTGTTTTCATAAATCAATTTGCTATTTTTATTAAATAAATAAGGGAAAATTGGCTATTTGAAATCTAGCCCATTTTATTTCAAATGTAGCCTGATTTTGAACCCCAATTTTAACCCAATCTGAAGCCCAATTTCCCAACCCAATTCCCATTCAAACCGACCCACAACCCACTTAAATAACCCAACCCGGATCCCCTACCTAACCCTTTTAATCCTGGCCGTTGATCATTTAGATCAACGGCCGATATCGGCCCTTTCCATTTTTAATCTCAAATGACCACTTACCCCACCCCATTTCACAAACTCCGCCGCCTCTGAATCCCCTCTTCTCTCTACTCTCTCTCATGTCCTCTCAAATACTAGCCGCCGCCGTCAACTACAGCCCTAATACCTCCCCAAATCTATGGTTCCCAAAGTTATCGGAGACCTATATCCACCTCCCATGGATTCTACGTGTTATATTCTTATGGTCTCAAGGCTAGATCTCAAAAAGCATAGTCCAGGCCTTGTTCGATTGCAGTTTATGACTGTTCTCCGGTCGTCTCTGATTTCTTCTCCGGCCAGCCATGGCTATTCGAGTCAGACTTTTGACTCTCCTGCTTAGATCGTTGGTTTTCAAAGCCTTTCTCATCACTCGGGGTTTTTCTGAAACCCTAGCCTTTAAGGTTCTTTCGATTTCTTTTTAGATCTGCTTCAGATCTATGTTTGCTTTGAACTTCTAAGCATTTTTCTCAAATTTTCTTTTAAAACTCTGCTTTCAAAACCCCTTATCTTTTCGATTAGGGTTTCTGTTAAGTTGTTTCAAAATGTTTCTCGGATTCTTTGACATGTTTGGTTTTGTTTTCTTATATCGTTCTTCTACCTGAGTTTGCATGTCAAAACCCCTAATTTCTTTTAACTCTTTATTAAACGAATATTTGTTTGCCTGAGTTTTGTCCGATTTGTTTGCTTATTCTCTTTTAAAACCCTTCTATTGTTGAAAATCCCAGGGTTTGGGTCTGAGACTATTCGTTTAAGTGCATGACTCGATTTGAAGTTCTTTATTTCGAAATCTTTTATTCTCTTTGTGTGATTCTTCTGATTATTGGGTTTCTGTCTTCTCTAAAACACAAATATTCTCGAAACCCTAATTTTTCTAAAGGGATTTTCCTCACCTGCTACTGTGAGACCTTCGCATGCTTTTGATATTCTATGTTTTCTTCACTACTTGACCTACTGGACTGTCAGGCTTCAAATGTTGCTATCTACTGAATCTTTGTGCTACTATTGTGTGTTATTTCTTCTTGGAACAGGCCTAGCCTCACATGTATAATGTTTATGCACCCTATTTATATGCCGAGTCTCCTTCTCTGACTAATTTTCAAACTCGTGACTAAGTTTAAACTTTCCTTTGTGAGATTCTGATTTCACTCGCCTATTAAGGTTAATTGATTTCTTTCCTGTTTTGCCTTACTGAATCCTTTCCAAAATTAGAGTATCTCTGTACCTAGACTCGAATTTCTTACATGTTATTTGACTACTTCTTTTATGGAAACTTTCAGCTTTTTAATTGATTGCTTTCCTTATTTCGAACTTGTCACTGCCCGTTAAGCAAGTGACCCCTTAATTAAGGGCAATCACTTGTATAATTGATTCTGTATTATGATTGTTTCCACGTTTGTAGCTTATTACCTCTTTCTTACTCGTTTTCAAAAACTATAAATACCCAGTACTTCTTCTCTTTAAAAAAAACACAAACACTTTTAACTCTGAACTCACACTTACACTCAACACTCTCTCTTGCTTTACTACTACTTGTGCTACTGCCTATTTAGCCGGCTGAAAGCCAAGGCTATATTTCGAAGTCCTGCTACTTTTCTTTACCGCACTTTGCTTCTTTGACTGGTACTTTTTCTCTTTCAAAAAAAAACACAAACACTTTTAACTCAGAACTCACACTTACACTCAACACTCTCTCTTGCTTTACTACTACTTGTGGTACTACCTATTTAGCCGGCTGAAAGCCAAGGCTATATTTCGAAGTCCTGCTACTTTTCTTTACCGCACTTTGCTTCTTTGACTGGTACTTTTTCTCTTTCAAAAAAAAACACAAACACTTTTAACTCAGAACTCACACTTACACTCAACACTCTCTCTTGCTTTACTACTACTTGTGGTACTACCTATTTAGCCGGCTGAAAGCCAAGGCTATATTTCGAAGTCCTGCTACTTTTCTTTACCGCACTTTGCTTCTTTGACTGGTACTTTTTCTCTTTAAAAAAAAAACACAAACACTTTTAACTCAGAACTCACACTTACACTCAACACTCTCTCTTGCTTTACTACTACTTGTGGTACTGCCTATTTAGCCGGCTGAAAGCCAAGGCTATATTTCGAAGTCCTGCTACTTTTCTTTACTGCACTTTGCTTCTTTGACTGGTATGTTCTAATTAAGTTTTCAGCATCAACAACAACATGTTTTCTTTACTTTTTCTTTCTTCTTGTCTGTCTCCTGTTGTATTTAACTAATCTCAATTGTTAAGCATATTGCATTCTGCCTTCCTTGTTCTGAATTAGTATTTCCTTATCATGGATTTAGCACCTTAAATTCCCACCCCCAATATTTTTGATAACTTGTGGTTGGTTTAGGGCATGACAACATTGAATATTGCTGAGCATAACCCAAACTTAATCCTCCTAAGATCATAACCTCCATGTTTCCCTTATATGTTGTGTGTTCTGGTTGATTTACAAGCATGACAACACTCCCTATTACTGTCCATGCCCAGAATTAACTCATGCCTAAGTATATAGGCTCCGTGAAATGGATTCCCAATCCCCCTGCCCCCCTTTGTGTGAAGTTATCGACTCTTTGAAGTGTTAATAGTTGACTCCCATCACCCTTTCCCTCTCTTTTATTCCCTCAGTTCTTAGAACTCAATTTCTGCACTTTTCACTCTCTTCTTAGACTTAAGTTCTGCCCCCCTCATATTAGCCTTGCCTTAGGACCCATGAGCTCCCTCTAAACTTGGACACATGAGGGTTGGCATTTCCACACTGCACTTGTCCCTATTCTGGTTATGAAACTTGGGTGTGAGCACTGCCCGGGGTCCTACAGAGGCCCTTAGGGAACTCTGACACACTCAAGGCAGAGAAAGGCTTTGGATCAATGGTATTTTGAGTTGGTTTATCTCATAACTCAGAGAGGAAATCAAGAATTAGGCTTCCTCTGGTTGTAACTTTTCTTTGTACATTTTCTAATGTAATTCATTATTCCTGGTTTGTAATAACTTGTAATAAACATTTGGGACTGGCTAGTGAAAAAAAAGGGATGGGAAATTATGCATGCTCAAGGGTAGAAAACATGCCAATAGGACTGCATTCTCTACTTGTTCAATTCGCATTTAGAAAACATGCCTATAGGACTGCTCTAATTCTGCATATTCACACTATATCTAGAAACCATGTCTATAGGACTTGCTTGTTCAATTCACTCTAGATAACATGCCTATAAGGATTATCTAAAATTCTGCATTCGTCATTGTTTAGGTATCATATTTTTAGGGCCCAATTGGTTAAAACCCAGTAGCATGCTAAAATCAGTAACATATAGAAATCATGCCTATAGGGGTTCTTAAGCAAAATCATGTTCGTTTCTACTCATATGCAATGTTAGGTATCATGTCTATAAGGGTCTAAAATCAGTAATGCATAGAAATCATGCCTATAGAGATTCTAAAATAATCTGATTCGTTCTGTCCATATTCAAATATCACGCTCATATGAATTAAAATCAGTAATAGTAGACACAATCACCTGCAGAATCTGGAATTAGTCTAATTTAAATTCGTCCCTTCTGAGCCTTTTAATGACCTAATCCCTCTACTTAGCAAGGTTTAGCAAGCATGCCTATAGGATTTCAAACAATTCGTTCTGAGTTATTACTGTTTCATCACATTCTGAATTGAGTGGATATCATGCCCATACAACTCCGTCTAAATACTCAAGCAAGCCTTAGGATAATAACTGTAAAACTGAATTCACTTGTGTTAATTGTTGCAGCTAGTAGGCAAACCTGATTCAGACTTCTTATCTGAGTTATGCAATAGACTAATCAGCCTCAATAATTAACTTCCCTCGTCTTTATGTGCTTTAATCAAACCCAAAAGTATGTGCAAGTCATGCTAGTTATGTGCTTTGTTTTAGGAGGTATACCTGAGCCTTATGCATTTATGTGTTTCCCCCTTTAATGTGCAGTCTTTTATATGTTTTGTATGCTGCCTTAGATTTTTACCTTTGAAACTTCAAGTCACCCTAATATCACTCTCTTTTACGATTAGTAGTCCAAGTGCCTCCGGGACTGATAGGAACAGGATGGGTAATAGCATGTAATAGTGTTCGAGACCAATCCGTGCTTTATTACCTTAAAGGGGGTGGGAAAATGTAGATATGGATATGATGACCAGTGCGCTAATTCCATGTGTAACCCCTCTTTTGAGGAGTGATTATCGGGTATTGCATTGATGTGATCCATATTTTTATTAAACCTAGGACCCCCCTTTCTTTATTTCCCCCTTCTCTTTTTTTTTTAGCATTGTAACTCCTTGTTTAAAATTAGTTTTTGTAATTGCTCTTTCAAACTTTGTTTACTATCAGACCATTGTGTATTGAAATCCCCTCTTTTTGAGCCTTATCTGCTTATATGTTAATTGCACCCCAAATTCACAATAAACTGTCTGGCTGGGAACCACACTAGTGGATCCTGAGGGGTGCCTAACACCTTCTCCTTGAGATAATTTCAAGCCTTTACCCAATATCTGGTTACCCAAACAAACTTAGAATTGAATCACTATTGGTGTCCTAATGCACCTTAATCATTAGGTGGCGACTCTTCAAAATTGCAAAACCCAGTTCCCAAAAGGAACGAGTTGTCCCTCTAAATGTCATAAACCCGATTTTGCGATAAAAAGGGGGCGCGACAGCATGGCGACTCCGCTGGGGATTTTAGGCTTTTACCATTTCAAGCTATCATTGTGAATTTACGCTTCTTTATGTGCAATTACTTGTTCATTTCCTTTACGCATTCAATTCCCTCTTCAACTGCAAAGCTGACTTGTCTTTTTGTTTCTTTCCTTCATTACTGCTTTAAATTATAAAACTGTTGTATTTACTTCTTTCTTAACGTGCAAATACATTGCTACAAAATTTTGAGGCACACAAGAATGCTCTATTAAGGGTGCTGAGTGAAGCGTACATGCCAAGCAACATCACTGGCGGGGAAATAGCCAACATGGTAGGACAAGTATTGGAAATTCATAAAATTACTTTTCATGAGGATGAGCTACCACCTGAAGGGTTGGGACACAACAAAACGCTACACATCACTGTGCAATGCGAGGACTACTTTATCACCAGGATCTTGATTGACGGGGGTTCTAGTCTCAACATTTGTCCATTGGTAACACTGAATAAGTTAGGCAAGGGACTGCATGAGATAAAGGGTGGAGCCATAAATGTGAAAGCCTTCGACGGTTCCCGGAGCTCCACTATTGGGGAAATTAGTTTGTGTTTTCAAATGGGGCACACTTGGTTCGATGTTGATTTCCAAGTGATAGACGTGCCAGCATCTTACAATCTGCTATTGGGACAACCATGGATTCATGCCGCTGGGGCCGTAGCATCAACACTGCATCAGGCGGTAAAATTTGAATGGAATCACCAGGAGGTGATCATTTACGGTGACGGTAGCAACCCTATATACAGTCCCCAGACCATTCCATCAATCGAGGGAAGAAGGAAGCTAGGCGGAGAGACTTACCATCACATCGAACGGGTAAATGCTATTGACAAAGATAAGTGGTAGGATAAAAAGATCGAGAGTATACTGAATTAGAGTGGGTACAAACCTGGCAAGGGGATCGGCAAGAACCTCCAAGGAATCGCTAAGCCCATAAAACTCAAGAAACATGGCACCACTTTCGGTCTTGGATATGAGTACACCTAGGAAGAATTCAACAATTGGTCGCCACCATGGTGCGATCCTTACAATCCACTAAAGCAGCCAATACCACATTTGGAGCAGAGTTTCCAACCGACCGATGTTATCTATGGGTCAGAAGTAGAAGAAGCACTGGCACTGGTGAAGAACTTGTTCCTAGAAGACAATGACATGGATTGTTGTGTTGTTCTCGAGGAGGAGGGGGAGGAAGGCCCTTCCATACTAGCTGTAAGTGTTGATACCCATTTTTTTCCCTATATATTTTTCATATGCAAAATACTTTCAAAATAGCATACGTATGCATATATAAGCATGTCCAAGTGTGTTATTATTTTTCCAATTTTTAAAAGATTTTTAAATCAATTTATCGCCTTATTTTATAATAAAAAACCAATAGTTATTTCCCAAATTATCATTTTTGGTAACTCCTTTATTGAATTCTCATATTTATACCAAAATATAGCTAAGGTAATTTTTGCACATTTTTTACAAATTTATTTAGCATTTTAAAAGTTAAATTGCATATAATTGCAATTTTAGCCTATTTTAAGATTTAATTTTGTTTATAGTTACAAATTTGATTCCAGTATTTTTAATTTAATATTTACATATTATTAATCGATTTAGTATCTTTAATTTGTTTCCATAAATCATTTTACTATTTTTTATAAAATAAAAAGGGAAAAAGTGGCTATTTAAATACTAGTCGTACCTATTTAAATTTTAGCCCAAATCGACCCCCCAATTAACTCCAATTTCAATTTCAAATGGACCGGCACAATTCCTAAACTCTCCTTTCCTTTTTTAATCTACCAACACCCCTTAACCCTAAATCAGTTCACTTAACCAGCTACCTCTGAACTCTCAAACTCTCTCGAACATTCCCAAACCCTAACCGCCTCTTACCACCACCTCGACCTTGAAACCCACCGGAATCCATGGCTTCTCAGGCTATGGGAGTCTTATACTCACCTTCTCTTGCTCCCACGCGCCTGATACCTGAAGATTCGAGGCCTGGCCTCGAGGGTTTTCACCCAAACCTCTATCAATTCAAGGTTCCACGGCCATCTCTAGCTTTATTCAGGCGTACCATGGTGGTTTGAGCCTAATTCCGATCTCTCTGACTCAGATCAGTTACCTTTCAAAGCCTATCACACTTATAGGGTTCTTTTGAAACCCTAACCCTTCGAGTTTTTCTTCGATTTACTTAGATCCGTTGTGTATCTGTGCTCTCCTTGAGTTTTCAAATGATTTCCCTAACTTTTCTTTCAAAAATTACTTTCAAAACCACTTTGTTTCCAATCTAGGGTTTTCTGAAAATGTTAAGTGTTTCTCTGACTTTCTCTCCTTTGTCTTTTGTCTTTATTTGCCTCTACTGTGTTCTTATGTTTTCTTCTACCTTGTATGTTCTTCTACTGAGTTTTTACACTCTGTTCTTGTATGTTCTTCTACTAAGTTTTTACACTATGTTCTTGTATGTTCTTTTACTGAGTTTTATATACTCCATGATTTTATGTTCTTCTACCATATTTTCCATACTATGCTCTCATATGCTTTTCTACTGTGTTCTTATATTTTTTGTCTTCTACTATGTTCCAGCATGTTTCTCCTACTGTATTTTCCTGCTAAGTTCTTAAGATTTCTGCATTTTTTCATATAGCTACCATGCCTATAAGATTTCCGCATTTTTCATATAGCTACCATGCCTATAAGATTTCTGCATTTTTCATATAGCTACCATGCCTATAAGATTTCTGCATTCTCATTTAGTCACCACGTCTATAAGATTTTCTGCATTCTCATTTAGTTACCACGTCTATAGGAACTTCAACATTCTCATTTAGATACCATGACTATAGGGACCATGCACTTTCATGTAGATATCATGACATCTGCATATGCATGTAGAGAATATGTCTATAGGTTCTGAAAATCAACTACAATTAGATGTCATGACTATAGGGTTTCTGCATTCTTATTATCTCCAAAAAAAATTTTAAAAAAATTAGCAACGCCTAGAAAGCATGCCTATAGGAACTATCAACCAAGTCTGAAATGTTTCACTCGCTTATAAGTCTAAAACCAGTAATAACAATGTCTAATGTCTGCAGAATTTATGATTTTTTGTCAAAACTCATCTTTCCTGAATAACTGGCAACCTTTTCTAAAATCAGTATACTTCATCTTTTCTGAAATCAGTAGATATCGTGCCTATAGGTTTTCGTCTAACACTTAGGCAAGCCATAGAACAGTTTATAAACTGAATCAGATTTTATTAACTAAAACCAGCAAGTAGGCCTGATTCAGGCTTCTTATCTGAAATATGCAATAAATCAGTCTGCCCCAACTTTTAGGTTTAATCAGACCCTAATCAGTCCGTGTAAGACATGCTAAACTATATGCTTTCTTTGATTTAAGGAGGTCTGTTTAAGTCTTATTTCTTTATGTGTTTCCCCATACTTGCTATATATATATATATATATATATATATATGTTTTGCTTGTCGCCTTAGTATTTTTAACTATAAAACCACAAATAACCCCGACTTCTCCTCCCTTTTAGGAATAGTAGTCCCAAGTACCTCTGGAGCTGATAGGATTGGTGTGGGTAATAGCATGCAGTAAGTAAACGAGACCATTCCACGCTTTAATACCTTAACGGGGAGGGAAAGGGTAGATATGAATATGATGACCATGCGATAACATCACGTGTAGCCCATCACTAAGGAGTGATTACCGGATGTTATGTGGGGTGATCCATATTATTAATAAACCTAGGACCCCCCCCCCCTCTTCCTTTTGTTTTCTTGTTTCTTTTAAGTCTTTTTAAACCATTTCTTTTAAGGAAATCAACTCTTTTAGTTCCTCTTTCTTATTTTGTAACCACTACATGAAAATCCCCTCTTATTTGAAGCCTTTATTTGCCTATGTGTTATTGGCACTTAAGTCACAACAATAGCTTGGCCGGGAACAACACTAGTGGATCTTGAGGGGTGCCTAATAACTTCCCCTTGAGATAATTTCAAGCCATTACCCAATCTCTGGTTTTCTAAATCAAACCCTTCTTAGTGTCCTAATGCACTTTAATCATTAGGTGTCGACTCTTCAATTCAAACCCAATTCCCGAAAGGGAACGAGTTGTCCTCCCAAATGTCACAAACCCCGATTTCGCGAGAAAAAGGGGGCGCGACAGTGTGGCGACTCTGCTGGGGATATCTTTTAGGCTTTTACCATTTCAAGCTATTATTGTGACTTTACATTTCTTATGTGCTTTATTTGTTTAATATCTTTATGCATTTAATTCCCTCTTCTACTACAAAACTAACTTGCCTCTTGTTTCTTTTCCTTGTTTCTTCCACTGCTTTCCTTTACTGCACTACTTTATTACTGTTTTAAATTATTGTAATTATTACTTTATGAATGTGAAAATATGTGACAACTTGTTTTAATTATTGCATAAGCATGTTTTGAACATCATATTCCACTCGCGCCAAATAAATACCATAGCAACGCTTATAATGAGTGGTTGCGCTCTTCCGATATAATTACCCTTTAAATCCGGAAAAGGCATATTTGCGGTAAAACCAGTCGATCAATGGTGTAGTCGACAAGTCCGTGCCTTTCCCTCTTGAGTTGTCCGCTCAAGGGTACCAGTCTAAAACCCCCATAGAAACCTTACTTTGTTTAATTGTGCATGCATTATGGTTAAACCTAGTCGATTCAGTCATGTTGCCCGCATAATGACTCTTTAAGATTGCCTTATCCAAAGTCCACTAGGGTTTCCCAAAAACCCAAACGGACACTATCATGTTTTGTGCATTTATTTGGAGAACTAAATGCTTTTATACCAATTATTGGTATTTAATAGTTGAGTCTGGTGAGGGTAAGGGCC
This sequence comes from Nicotiana sylvestris, assembly GCF_000393655.2. NCBI lineage: Eukaryota > Viridiplantae > Streptophyta > Magnoliopsida > Solanales > Solanaceae > Nicotiana > Nicotiana sylvestris. The sequence goes on from NC_091061.1 coordinate 109,889,661, forward strand.
TAACCCTTTTGTCTTGCAGAAACATGAGGCACGAAGTCCCCAGATGTGGCATGGTCACAAACATCCACCCAAGGTTGCTAAGTTGGTGTGAGGATCTCCATTCCAGTGATCAGACTCTTGTCCGGAAATACCTAGGAAATCTACCTTTTTTCCTGGAGGTCCAACCCAACAACAAAATCATAGAAGCTGTTACTATGTTCTGGGATTGTGATAGGTCTGTGTTTCATTTCGGAGAGATTGAGATGACACCCCTGCTAGAGGAAATAGGAGGATTGGCTGGTATACTATGAGAGACTTCGGGTTTGTTAATCCCCGAAAATCGCAAAGGTAGAGGTTTTCTCAAAATGATGGGCCTAAAGAAGAATTCAGACTTGACATGTTTGAAAGAGTCCTACATTCCCTTTGATTATTTGTATGAGAGGTACGATCACAGCAAATCCTACCGTACATATCCGGATGAGTTTGCCCTTACATCTGGGGCATATTCACCGAAAGGTCTTTGTCTTTATGTTCTTCTTCTTGGGGATGATAGTGTTTCCAAAGAAGAAAGCAAGGATCCACACCAAGCTAACCATAGTCACCAAAACTTTGATGGAGGGAATTGGTGAACAACCATTTAGCATAGTGCCTGTGATCATCGCAGAGATATACCGAGCATTGGAAAAGTGTCAACAAGGAGCCCCACACTTCGAGGGCTGCAACTTGCTACTCCAGCTCTGGCTCATGGAGCATCTTCAAAGGGGTGAATATCGGCAAGAGATTCAGCGTAGAGACTGGGGCGATCATATAGCCTTCCATCAACCAAGGCGAATGAACTACATGCCCAACATGTTTGCTCAGCCAGAAGATACCAAGGGGTGGGTGGAGCTGTTTGAAAATCTAACTGAGGATCAAATACAATGGATGTTCTAGTGGTTCCTTACTGAAGAGTTCATCGCCCGATCCAGGGACGCACCATTTCTGATACTGATCGGTTTGAGAGGAACCTACCCTTATGTCCCTCTCCGAGTTATGAGATAGGCGGGTAAGAAGCAGGTTATACCAAGGGTCGACAAGATAAGTCACTTCCGGGCTGACTTCCAAACTTATGACAGTCCTTATAAATGCCAAGCTTAGCATATGTGGCATTGGAAGATCATCATGGGAAGAGATACTATCGAACCAGACAGATACCATGCTGGCTGCACCCTATACTATTCAGGCTGGCTGGAGGATAATCACAATGGTCTGGGCCAACTCGGATTTGTTCGAGATCACAGAATCATCGATGAAAGGGCTGAAGCACATGTCAAATACAACCAACTACGCAAGAGGATTTGGGAATGTGAAAGCGAGCACCGTGAGATTCAAGAAGCACACCAAAAACTGATTGATGAGTGGAAAGACATGGCTGTCAGTGCCAACAAGCGATTAGGATACCTGGAAATAGGTTTAGTGGAGCTGGAAAGGAAGTTTCTCAAGAGGATCGAGGACTGCCAGAATGCTGAAGGAAATGAGGGTGGACACCTAGCTAGAGCCTACCTGCTGCTGGGACTTCGCGAGCTGGTGAAGCTGTTCGATGGAACCAAAGATGTCGAGTCTGGGGAAGGTCCTTTTGGGACCAAATATATAGGAGTTTTCTTTTACTTTAAGAAATGTAATAAGGCCAATGGCCATTAGTCACCTTTTATTTCCGTTATTTATTGTCGTTTTGGTATTCGTCTTATTTTTATCAATAAAATGAGGCATTTAGCATTCTAAGTTCTCCAAATCAACTTGTCACTAGGCCTACCTCGGGCACAAAGAGGCTCCCAAATTAGGACACGATTTACATTCTTGCACTATATGTTTAAATATCGCAACATCATTTCTTATAATCCCCGCTGACTTGTTACCTTTTTGTTTTTACTTTTTCTTTATTTACCCCCCTCCCCAAAGGTTAGTTCGTGCACTCTGCCATCGTCATCATATTCCACAAGATCAGAGGGCCCTCCACCCACTCCTCCTCCTAGTCCTATCAGAAGCAAGAACAAAGTAAAGATGGAAGATTTGAGCAACACCAGAAAGTAAAATTCAACTGAATGGATATAGGTCACTCATGGTGCTTAGGATTCAAAAGAAAGTGCGTCCCAACTCGAGCAGAAATTGGTGAAATTTCAGGAGGAACCTGATCTGGTTCGGAATTTGGCAAACTTATCATTTTCCCTCACCGCTCCAGATATCTATTTTCCTAACGCTCAGAACCCCACGACTCCACAGAACATCCCAAAACTATAAAACCATCCCGCTCCTCACCACCACTGCAATACATGCCACACATCCAGCAACACTCCACTGCTCATCCCAGAACCTCGGAATTCCACAAATGACCATTTTCACCATAACACCCCCATCTATATGGAAACCATGCCATACTACACCCAACCTATATTAAGCACACCCGAGTAGGATGATAAAGACTCACTCATCAGGAACCTAGCTACAGAACTCAAGAAATTGACTAGTCGAATTCAGGGTGTCGAAGGAAGTAAGGGGATTGAAGGGTTGAACTACGAAGATCTTTGCATACAACCGGATGTCGAACTGCTCGAGGGGTACAAACCTCCTATGTTCGAAATGTTTGATGGTACATGGGATCCGAAAGTCCACTTGAGAACATACTGCGACAAGCTGGTCGGAGTAGGGAAAGACGAAAGGATTAGCATGAAGCTTTTCATAAGGAGTCTGAAGGGAGATGCTCTGTCTTGGTACATTAGCCAAGACCTGAAGAAATGGTCGAACTGGGTGAGTATGACGCCCGACTTTATGGACAGGTTCAGGTTCAACACTGAAAATGCACTAGATGTGTTCTACATTCAGAACTTAAAGAAGAAGCCTACGGAAACATTCCACGAGTACGCCACTCGCTAGAGATCAGGAGCTGCTAAGGTCAGACCTGCTTTAGAAGAAGAACAAATGAACAAGTTTTTCGTCCAGGCTCAAGACCCGTAGTACTATGAAAGGCTGATGTTGATTGAGAGATGGAAATTTTCCGACATCATGAATCTAGGGGAAAGGATCGAGGAAGGCATCAAAAGTGGTATGGTTACAAACTTTGAAGCTTTGCAAGCTACCAATACGGCTTTACAGTCTGGTGGTACGTCCAAGAAAAGGGACGTAGGCGTCGTAATGGTTGCACAAAGAGCCAAATCCCCTATCAAATACCAAGCCTATCTGATACCTCCACTCATACATCAGCCTACCCCGAATTACCAAGCACCCTCACCCTCTTATCAAGCTCCATCACCTACATACCAATCACCCCCACCTTCTACATATCAACCTACTTCACCCAGATATTCCCAACCCGCACATGTCTACCAAGCCTACAATACTCAGCCATCCCACTATCAATCACCTCCCACACATCAAAACTTTCCTAAACCTCGACCAAATTTCGATCGAAGAACCCTAAACAATATACCGCCATTGCTGAACCGATTGACCAGCTGTACGAAAGGCTCAAAGCTGCTGGTTATGTCACCCCTATCCCTGCTATAACCCCTAAAAACCCTTCTCAGTGGGTCAATCCAAATAAATCCTGTGCATACCATTCCGGCATGAAGGGACATACCATTGAGGAATGCCTCTATCTGAAAGATAAGATCCAGACTCTGATCGATAACAAGATCATTGTAGCAAAGGAGCCTACTCCGAACGTCTGCAACAACCCTCTGTCGGACCATAAGGGTGGAGGTGTTCACATGATTGAAGTAGAGGATGATTTGGATCCCAAAAAATTGATCGGTTTAATCACAGAAGGTGACGAAACAAAGAAGTCAATAGCCACCCTCAATCCGATTGTAGTCCAGACTCAGCCTTCTAGGAATGCTGAGGTAAACATGTCTATTCCACTTGAGTTTGAAGCACCACCCCCCACAAAGATGTCAACACCAATTGAGGTCGAGTTTGGGTCTCCAACAAATGCACTCGCACCATTTGAAGTTGCGATTTTACCCTCTAAAACACATGCCCCGTTCGGAGTAAAGGTGCCCATACCAGTAACAATGTCGGCCGTAATACCGTTCCATACAAATGCCATAACTTGGAATTACACAGCCGAGTCGAGAAGGAAAGGGGAAGACGAATTCGGGGAGACAGTTGCGGCCTAGGGCATGACAAGAACCAGTAGGGTTTATACTTATGAGCATTTAGCTGAGTCGAGTAAGCAGGCCTCTGGTCGGCCGACCATCACTGAAATCGGACGCGATGATCTCTGGAGAAAGATACAAGCCAACGAATACTCAGTCATTAATCAGCTGAACAAAACACCGGCATAAATTTCTATCCTAGCTTTGCTGCAAAGTTCCGATGCACATAAAAATGCCTTGTTGAAGGTGCTGAGTGAGGCGTATGTACCAAGCAACATCACCGGAGGAGAAATGGCAAACATGGTAGGGTAGGTATTGGAAAGTCACAGGATCACTTTTCATGAAGATGAGCTGCCACTAGAAGCGTTGAGTCATAACAAAGCATTGCACATCACCGTGCAATGCGAAGATTATTTTATCATTAGGGTCCTGATTGATGGAGGGTCCAGCCTCAATATTTGTCCGTTGGTAAAACTCAGAACATTAGGAAAGGGTCTGCATGAGATCAAGGACAGGGCCATCAATGTCAAAGCTTTCGACGGTTCCCAAAAGGTCCACCATTGGGGAAATCAGCCTGTGTTTGCAAATGGGGCCTACTTGGTTCGATGTCAATTTCCAAGTAATAGATGTGTCGGCATCTTAAAACTTGCTGTTAGGACGGCCATGGATTTATGCCGCCGGGGCTGTAGCGTCAACACTACATCAGGCAGTGAAGTTTAATGGAATCACCAAGAGGTAATCATTCACGGCAATGGTAGAAATCCCATATACAGTCGCCAGACCATCCCAGCGATTGGAGGAAGAAGAAAGAGAGGCGGGGAAACTTATCATATCGAGCGAGTCAACACCATTGACAAATACAAATGGTGGGACAACAAAATTGAAAACATATTAAACTGGAGAGGATATGCTCCTGGAAAGGGACATGGAAAGAACCTCCAAGGAATCACCAAGCCGATCAAACTGAAGAAACATGGCACCACTTTAGGTATGGGATACAAGTATACTTGGGAGGAATTCAACAACAGGTCGCCACCATGGCGTGGACCATACTACTAGTGGGAGCAGCCAATACCATATTTGGAGCAGACCTTCCAGCTGGCCGATGTTATCTATGGGTCGGAGGAAGAGGAAGCACTGGCAGCAGTGAGAAATTTGTTTCTAGAAGAAGATGACATGGATTGTTGTGTCATTTTTGAGGAGGAGGTGGGGGAAGGCCCTTCCATATAGGTCGTAAGTCGAGGAGCATGCCTCAACAATTAGACCATCAGAACCACCAGAGCTAGGAAAGCCTCGGGGTAGCAAGGCCAAACAAGGCATCATGCACTATCTTTTATTTTTACTAGTTGATTTTCCTTTTGCATTTTTGAATTTTCGCAATAAGATCTTCGAATGTTCAAAACATTTATGAAATTTATCAAATCATTTCGGTTTCCTTACAAATCTTACTCTTATATTTTGCTCTCATTACTTTACTTATACATCATTACTATTACCTATCTTGATGAACTAATGGTTGTGACATGCAACGAGACAACGCAACAAACGAACATAGAATCAGAGGAAGAGGATATACCGAAAGAGAATGAAAATTTTGAGAACAGACCTAAGTCCAACCTGGACGAGACCAAGATTGTTAACCTGGGAGATGCAGAAAATATCAAAGAAACTCAGATCAACGTTCATTTGTCACCGTCAGAAAAGGAAGAATACACAGAATTTCTGAAAGAATAAAAGGACATATTCGCCTGGTCATATGATGACATGACTGGTTTGAGCACATCTATTGTGGCCCACAAACTGCCAACTGATCCGACATGTCCACCAGTAAAACAGGAGCTCAGAAAGTTTAAACCCGATATGAGTCTGAAAATCAATAAAGAATTCACTAAGCAGGTCAAAGCTAAGGTCCTCAGGGTAGTAGAATATCCGACATAGTTAGCCAATATTGTGCCGGTGTCGAAGAATGATGGGAAGGTCAGAGTTTGTGTCGACTACCAGGATCTCAACCGGGCCAGCCCAAAGAACGACTTCCCTTTGCCGAACATACACATCCTGATCGACAATTGCACCAAGCATGAGTTGCAATCATTTGTAGATTGCTTCGTTGGATATCATCAGATCTGGATGGACGAAGAAGATGCTGAGAAAACGGCTTTCATTACACCGTGGGGGATGTACTGCTACAAGACGATGCCATTCGGGTTAAAGAATGTAGGGGCCACCTACATGAGGGCCATGACTACTATCTTCCATGATATGATACACAAGGAGATTGAGGTGTATGTAGATGATGTCATCATGGAGTGATGATTGCCAAAAAGCATTCGACAGAATCAAGGAATACCTATCAACACCACTAGTCTTAGCTCCGCCTGAGCTGGGTAGACCTCTATTACTCTACCTTGCAGTATTGGATGGAGAGTTCGGTTGTGTTCTGGGGCAGCATAATGAAACAGGGAGAAAGGAGCAAGCCATATATTACCTCAGTAAGAAGTTCACCCCGTACAAGGTTCGGTATTCTCTGTTAGAGTGCACCTATTGTGCTTTGACTTAGGTAGCTCAGAAGTTGAGGCACTACTTCTATGCCTATACTATATATCTTATATCAAGAATGCATCCCTTGAAGTACATCTTTTAGAATCCCATGCCCATTGGCAAGCTGGCCAAGTGGCAAATCCTATTGAGTGAATTTGACATTGTCTATGTGACTCAAAAAGCAACCAAAGGACAGGCACTAGCAGATCACCTTGCTAAAAATCCCATTAACGGAGAATACAAACCCTTGAAAACATATTTTCCTGATGAAGAGGTATCATTCATAGGAGAAGACATTGCAGAATCCTATGACGGTTGGAGACTTTTTTTCGATGGAGCAGCAAATTTCAAAGAAGTTGGCATAGGAGCAGTCCTAGTATCCGAAACCGGTCAGCATTACCCAATATCTGCCAAGCTCAGGTTCCCGTGCACCAACAACATGGCCGAGTACGAAGCCTGCATCTTAGGGCTCAAGATGGCCATTGACATGAACATCCAAGAGTTGCTAGTAATTGGGGATTCGGACGTGCTTATACATCAGGTCCGAGAAGAATGAGCGACCAAGAACCCCAAGATACTCCCTTATCAACATCATGTGCATGAGTTGAGAAAGAGGTTAACAAAAACAAAATTCCAGCATGTTCCCAAGGTCCAGAATGGATTCGCCGATGCACTAGCTACCCTATCATCCATCATACAACATCCAGACAAGAATTTCATGGATCCCATTCCGGTAAAGATCTATGATCGGCTCGCTTACTGTGCTCATATCGAAGAAGAAGCAGAAGGAAAGCCTTGGATTCATGATATCAACGAATACTGTGCAAAAGGAGAATACCCAAAACTCGCAGACGCTACTCAGAAGCGCATGCTTCAGAGGTTATCCAACAATTTCTTTCACAACGGAGGAATCCTGTACATGAGGACTCCTGATTTGGGATTACTAAGGTGTGTCGACGCAAAGGAAGCATCCAGGCTATTAGAGGAAATTCATGCAGGGACCTGCGATCCACATATGAATGCCTTTGTTTTAGCAAAGAAAATACTCTGAGATGGTTACTTTTGGATAACTATGGAAACAGACTACATCCAGTATGTCCGAAAGTGCCACCGCTACCAGATACATACAGACATGATAAGGTGCCTCCAAATGAGCTTAATGCAACAAGCTCGCCGTGGTCATTCGCCTCCTGGGGAATGGATATTATCGGACCAATTGAACCTGCCGCATCATACAGACACAGGTTTATCCTAGTAGCTATTGATTATTTCACCTAAGGGTGTTCATAGTTCGGTTTGGATCGGTTTTTCCTTAAAAGTAAACCAAACCAAGTAAGTCAGTTTTTCAAATATTAGAAACAAACCAAACCAATTAAGTCGGTTTTTTCTTGATTCGGTTTATGTCGATTTTTCAGTTTTTTTGGTTATTTGTCGGTTTTTTCTTAAATATAAGACATATACTACCAAACACATATTTCGACGACCGCATTTCAACGTAACACTATCAAATCAATTGCCCTTTCAGAAATCTATTATTTACCAAGATATATTGATGATAATTGAATCAAATAGTGATTAATAATTTAAGGACTCAATTAAAAATATATTATTTTTAACATGAAATAGATTCTTACACTTAACAAAAGAAAACTACCAATCAAACTAGAATATAAAGGTAAAGACATGTACTAAAAGTGCAAACGATTAACATTTACTATAAAATTAGTGAAACTTTGTATAAAAGTATACATATATATAGGTGTAATAATAAATTTAAAATAGCTACTCCTATTCAGTTTGGTTCAATTTTTTTTATTAAAACCAAAACCAAACCAAATTTGATCGGTTTTCAAAACCGAAACTAAACTAAACCAAAAAGTATTGGTTTTTTTGGTCAGTTTGGTTTGGTTTTCGGTTTGGTTCGGTTTTTCGGATTTTTATGAAAACCCCTAATTTAACCAAATGGGTTGAAGCAACATCTTACAGGGCAGTGACTAAGAAATTCATGGTGGATTTCGTCTGCGACCATATAATGTGTCGGTTCGGAATTCCATAGTCAATCATTACTAATAATGGCTCCAACCTCAATAGTGATTTGATGAGATCCATGTGTGAAACCTTCAAGATCAAACACAAGAATTCTACAGCTTACAAACCTCAGATGAACGGAGCCGTAGAGGCTGCCAATAAGAATATCAAGAAGATACTAAGGAAAATGATAGAGAAGCATAAGAAGTGGCACGAAAAGCTCTCATTTGCTTTATTGGGATACTGCACCACAGTCCGCACATTGATAGGAGCAACCCCCTATATGCTGGTCTACGGTACTGAGGCAGTCATTCCCGCCGAGGTGGAAATTCCCTAATTAAGAATCATACAGGAAGCAAAGCTCGACGATGCAGAATGGGTGAATAGTCGTTACGAGCAACTAGCTCTTATAGACGGAAAGAGAATGAATGTAGTTTGCCATGGTCAGCTCTACCAGAACAGAATGTCCAGAGCCTTCAACAAAAGAGTCAAGCCGAGACAATTCATACCGGGGCAGCTGATGTTAAAAAAAATTCCGCATCAAGATGAAGCTAAAGGGAAATTCTCTCCCAACTGGCACGGTCCGTACATGGTTCACCGGGTTTTGACAAGAGGAGCCCTCATACTTGCAGAAATGGATGGAGAAGTTTGGCCAAAGTCGATCAATTCAAATGCAGTCAAGCGATACTATGTGTAATCTTTATGCTTTACTTATATGATGTAATTTGAACTACGCCTGACCTGATTCCCCTTTAAGAGGGTATACGTAGGCAACCCTATGGGTTTGGTCACAATTCAATAAAACTTCCAATTCCTCCACTATTGGATACTGGGGCAGAATTTTGAGGAGGACCCTCAAAATTCCGAAGTCGATTCCAGCCATTTATCATTAACAGCCGTCAGAAACAACAGCCCAGTAAACTGGGGCAGAATTTTGAGGAGGACCCTCAAAATTTTGGAGCAAGAGAAGTTGCAATCTCTTGAACCACGTTGTAGTCGTCGGTTCATCTAAAGAAAAATATTCTTATTTATGTACTTATGCTATGATTTTACTAAATCATGCATGTTTATTACTAAAATTTTCTTGTTTAGCAATGCCACCCCAGTGATATATAGGGTATCGCCGGATCAAAGCCGAGCAGGTCAAGCAAAGCCAGCGGGGATACGAACTAACCTTTCCCCCATTATAAACTCACGATTTTTCTTTGGATGCAGGCACTCGAGTTGCAGAATCATCAAATATACTATACGCTCACTCACAAAGTTAAGGAATACAACTCTCTGAATTATTGCTCTTGCTCGCAATTCTATCTGCACAACAGTGTCCCAGCAAGCACAATATCCCCAGCAATCATGATACCGCAATTCGCTATCAACTAAGAATTCCCTATTGCCATTTGTCATTTTTACTTCCTACATAAGGCTACCATTATGCCTTCCGAGGTTAAGCTCTACCTCCATCTGCATTCCCTGCATTGCATAAGGCTACTATTCTGCCTTCCGAGGTTAAGCTCTACCTCCATCTGCATTCTTTGCATTGCATAAGGCTACCATTCTGCCTTTCGAGGTTAAGCTCTACCTTCATCTGCATTCTCTACATTGCATAAGGCTACCATTCTGCCTTCCGAGGTTAAGCTCTACCTCCATCTTGCATGGCTGGAAGATCTCCACTTCATTTACATCTTGCATGGCTGAAAGATCACCACTTCATTTACATCTTGCATGGCTGAAAGATCGCCACTACATTTACATCTTGCATGGCTGAAAGATCACCACGTCATTTATATCTTGCATGGCTGAAAGATCGCCACTTCATTTACACATGGCTAAAAGATCGCCACTTCATTTACATCTTGCATTGGCTGAAAGATCGCCACTTCATTTACATCTTGCATCGGCTGAAAGATCGCCACTTTAGTTACATCTTGAATCGGCTGAAAGATCACCACTTCATTTACATCTTGCATCGGCTGAAAGATCGCCACTTTATTTACATCTTGCATCAGCTGAAAGATCGCCACATTATTTACATTTGCACTGGCTGAAAGATCGCCACCTTATTCACATTTGCACTGGCTTAAAGATCGCCACCTACTGCCTCTCATAGGCTGAAAGATCGCCAAATCATCCAAAGGCGTCATTGTTCGGAGGCATCATTCTCATGGCCCGGGAGCACCATTTCATGGCCTGAGGACCTTTTTTATCTTTTGCATATCATTATTCAAAGCGTCATAGTTCGAAGGCATCATTCTCATGGCCCGAGATCACAATTTCATGACCTGCGAATCTTTATTATACACTTCATGGCCCAGGACGTCATGGTCTGAGGACGTCATGGTTTGAGGACGTCATCCTTACTGTCCAAAGACAACATTTCATGGTCCGATGGGAACTTGCATCTTGTTTAAATTTCCGCACAATACATTGTTTATTAGCAGGTAAACCGGTGAGCAACGACCGTCTCAGCAGGAGCGATCCCGCTCCAGTTCCCGCGGCCCCATTAAGTCTTAACCATCCAGCCCAACCTAAACATTGCGTCCGTTCTTGGAAAACCTCCATCGGCATATTATGCCGACGGATCATGAACTATATATGGACTGATTCCTATAGGCATCTCAGGAGCCAGATCTCGGTCAAATTCTTCAAACCATATCATTCGATCAAAATTGGCCATCATATCTTTACCTGATAACTCTTTCATCCTTCCCGGGTAAAGAGGGGCAGCTGTTGATACCCATTTTTTTCCTATTTATTTTTCATATGCAAAATACTTTCAAAATAGCATACGCATGCATATATAAGCATGTCCAAGTGTTTTATTATTTTTCCAATTTTTATAAGATTTTTAAATCAATTTATCGCCTTATTTTATCAGAAAAATCCAATAATTATTTCCCAAATTATCATTTTTGGTAACTCCTTTATTGAATTCTCATATTTATACCAAAATATAGCTAAGGTAATTTTTGCATATTTTTTTACAAATTTATTTAGCATTTTAAAAGTTAAATTGCATATAATTGCAATTTTAGCCTATTTTAAGATTTAATTTTGTTTATTGTTGCAAATTTGATTCCAGTATTTTTAATTTAATATTTACATATTATTAATAAATTTAGTATCTTTAATTTGTTTCCAAAAATCATTTTACTATTTTTATTAAATAAAAAGGGAAAAAGTGGCTATTTAAATACTAGCCCTACCTATTTAAATTTTAGCCCAAATCGACCCCCCAATTAACCCCAATTTCAATTTCAAATGGACCGGCCCAATTCCTAAACTACCCGCCCTTGATCCAATTAAGTTTAACCCGTCCGGCCCCCATTAAATTCAGGCTGTTGATCAAAATGATCAACGGTCACAAACTTTCCTTTCCTTTTTTAATCTACCAACACCCCTTAACCCTAAATCAGTTCACCTAACCAGCTGCCTCTAAAATCTCAAACTCTCTCGAACAATACCAAACCCTAACCACCTCTTACCACCACCTCCACCTTGAAACCTACCAGAATCCATGGCTTCTCAGGCTACGAGAGTCTTATACTCACCTTCTATTGCTCCCACACGCCTGATACCTGAAGATTCGAGGCCTGGACTCAAGGGTTTGCACCCATACCTCTATCGATTGAAGGTTCCACGGCTATCTCCAGCTTTATTCCGGCGTACCATGGTGGTTTGAGCCTGATTCCGACCTCTCCGACTCAGATCGGTAACCTTTCAAAGCCTATCACACTTCTAGGGTTCTTTTGAAACCCTAACCCTTCAAGGTTTTCTCCGATTTCCTTAGATCTGTTGTGTATCTATGCTCTCCTTGAGTTTTCAAATGATTTCCCTAACTTTTCTTTCAAAAATTACTTTCAAAACCGCTTCGTTACTGATCTAGGGTTTTCTGAAAATGTTAAGTGTTTCTCTGACTTTCTCTCGTTTGTCTTTTGAGTTTATTTGCCTCTACTATGTTCTTATGTTTTGTTCTACCTTGTATGTTCTTATACTGAGTTTTTACACTCCGTTCTTGTATGTTCTTCTACTGAGTTTTTACACTTTGTTCTCGTATGTTCTTTTACTGAGTTTTATGTACTCCATGCTTGTATGTTCTTCTACCATGTTTTCCATACTATGCTCTCATATGCTTTTCTACTGTGTTCTTATATTTTTTTTCTTCTACTATGTTCCAGCATGTTTCTTCTACTGTATTTTCCTGCTAAGTTCTTAAGTTTCCTTATTTTCCTTATATTAGGCCTTGTTTAAGTTTCTTCTGAAAAATCTCTTAAGCATGTTTCTTTTACTGTTCCTATCAGTGTTTTTCTTTTGAGTGCTTCTACTGTGTTCCGCATGTTACTTTGATATCATGTTCTTCTCATGAGTTTCTGTTGATGAAAGAAGCATGCAAGAGGTTTCAACTCTGAAACCTCTGAGCTTGTTTCAGCTACTTGTCTTCTCATCTCTGTACTTGATTCAATGTGGAAACCTAGAATTTGGGGGTTCCGCCAAGATTTATTATGTGATTTGATTGATCTTAGGGTTTATTTCAAAACCCCTAACTCTTTCAGACCCATTCCTTGCTTTCATATGACTCTGACCTTTTGCTAAACTTTTCTATACTGGATTTTTTACTGACTTTACAATGACACTGGAGTCTTCTTTCATGCTTAACATGTTCGTATGCTCCTTATATATGATAGACTTCCCTTTAAAGTAGCTTTTGAATTTGTGATTAGTTCCTACTTCCCTATGAATATGGGTCTAATTGATTCCCTTTCCATTGTTTGCTGATTTCCCTTAAGTAAAATCATTCTTCATCCTTTCTGACTTGGTTCATTTATGCCAAATCTCAGACCTTGTGATTTACTGGCTGTTAATTGATCTTCTTACCTTATTCGCACAAACTGTGTATTTCAAAAACTCTGTCCTTAAATAACTTTTATGTATTCACCCTTAATTGTCTACTTTGCACAAAGTGTTTGATTAATTTCTTTCCTTAATTGGTTTATACCTGTTTGAATCTGAATCCCTTAACTAAAGGGAGTCTTGTGTAATTGATTGACAATCAGCTCTTCAATTATTTCTTACCTTATTTCTACTTTGTTTTTACACTATAAAAGGGCACGACCTTTCTTCACTACACTTCAGACTTCACAATTAACAATCTCTTCTGAACTCTTACTCACATAATAGAACTCTCTCTTCTTGTCTGCACTGAGAATTTTACCAGACTACTGCATTTTTCTCTACTTGTTTCTTTGAAACCGGTATGTCCTAATTTCAAATTTCAGCATCCCCACAATGTGTTTACTTATAGTTTTCTGCATCTATGTCTACTTTACTACTTCTTCAGAGTTAAATACTTAAACTAGCATGTTGATTCCCTTTTGCTTGTTTCTGCTATGAATCCCAATTCCCTATTTCCCTTTATGTGCTTTGTTATAGTTTAAAATATAACAATATACAAGTTATTGTCTATGGATTGAACTTTATCCCTTAAGGGATCCTAACCTCTAAACAATGTGTTCCAGTAGGCTTATGGGTGTGCCAGCATCTCCCATTGTTAGGTTATGCCCACTAACCTGCTTTTTACCTCTTGTAACTCCCTATTCCCTATATACCTATGTGTGTTGTTTCCCTTTCCCTTTCCCCCTTTTAGAATTCTGCACTTACACTCTCTCTTAGTTCCTAAGTTCTGCCCCCCTCTTGTGAGCCTTGCCTGGGGACGTTGAGTTCCCTCTGAATTTGGACACCTGAGGGCTGGCCCTTCCACACTACACTTTGGCTTAATATGGTGATACATTTGGATGTAAGCACTGCCCAGAGTTCTTATGAAACTCTTAGGGAACTCTGACACACCCAAGTGGGAGAAAGGCTTTGAAACATGATCTTTGGAGTTGGTTTACTTCATACTTCAGACAGGAAGTCTGAATCAGGCTCTCCTTGGTTGTAATTTTCAATTTCTGATGTATTTTTCTTTATTTTATTTGGACTGTAATAACTTTTGGGGATGGTTAGTGAAAAGGGAAGGGTAACCATGAATGTATAAAAGGGTAGATAACTTGCCTATAAGATTCCTACATTTTTCATATAGCTACCATGCCTATAAGATTTCTGCATTTTTTCATATAGCTACCATGCCTATAAGATTTCTGCATTTTTCATATAGGTACCATGCCTATAAGATTTTTGCATTCTCATTTAGTCGCCATGTCTATAAGATTTTCTGCATTCTCATTTAGTTACCACGTCTATAAGAACTTCAGCATTCTCATTTAGATACCATGACTATAGGGACCCTACACTTTCATGTAGATATCGTGACTTCTACATATGCATGTAGAGAATATGTCTATAGGTTCTGACAATCAACTACAAATAGATGTCATGACTATAGGGTTTCTGCATTCTTATTATGTCCAAAAGTTTTTTTTTAAAAATCTGCAACGCATAGAAAACATGCCTATAGGAACTATCAACTAAGTCTGAAAAGTTTTACTCGCTTATAAGTCTAAAACTAGCAACAACAATGTCTAATGTCTGTAGAATTTATGTTCTTTTGTCAAAACTCGTCTTTCCTAAATAACTGACAACCTTTTCTAAAATCAGTATACTTCATCTTTTCTGAAATCAGTAGATATCGTGTCTATAGGTTTTCATCTAACACTTAGGCAAGCCATAGAATAGTTTATAAACTAAATCATATTTTATTAACTACAACCAGTAGGCAGGCCTGATTTGGGCTTCTTATATGAAATATGCAGTAAATCAGTCGACCCCAACTTTTAGGTTTAATCAGACCCTAATCAGTACGTGTAAGACATGTTAAACTAAATGCTTTCTTTGATTTAAGGAGGTATCTTTGAGCCTTATTTCTTTATGTGTTTCCCCATATTTGCTATATACATACTTGCTATATATATATATATATATATATATATATGTTTTGCTTGTCGCCTTAGTATTTTTAACTATAAAACCACAAATAACCCCGACTTCTCCTCCCTTTTAGGAATAGTAGTCCCAAGTACCTCTGGGGCTGATAGGATTGGTGCGGGTAATAGCATGCAGTAAGTAAACGAGACCATTCCACGCTTTAATACCTTAACGGGGTGGGAAATGGTAGATATGGATATGATGACCACGCGATAACATCACGTGTAGCCCGTCACTAAGGAGTGATTACCGGATGTTATGTAGGGTGATTCATATTATTAATAAACCTAGGACCCCCCCCCCCCTCCATTTTTTTTCTTTGTTTCTTTTAAATTTTTTTAAACAATTTCTTTTAAGGAAATCAACTCTTTTAATTCCTTTTTCCTATTTTGTAACCACTACGTGAAAATTCCCTTTTATTTGAAGCCTTTATTTGCCTATGTGTTATTTGCACTTAAGTCACAACAATAGCTTGGTCGGGAACCACACTAGTGGATCTTGAGGGGTGCCTAACTCCTTCCCCTTGAGATAATTTCAAGTCCTTACCCAATCTCTGGTTTTCTAAATCAAACCCTTCTTAGTGTCCTAATGCACTTTAATCATTATGTGGTGACTCTTCAATTCAAACCCAATTCCCGAAAGGGAACGAGTTGTCCTCCCAAATGTCACAAACCCCGATTTCGCGAGAAAAAGGGGGCGGGACAACATGGCGACTCCGTTGGGTATATCTTTTAGGCTTTTACCATTTCAAGCTATTACTGTGACTTTACATTTCTTATATGCTTTATCTGTTTAATAGCTTTAAGCATTTAATTCCCTCTTCTACTGCAAGACTAACTTTCCTCTTATTTATTTTCCTTGTTTCTTCCACTGCTTTCCTTTACCGCACTCATTTATTACTGTTTTAAATTATTGTAATTATTACTTTATGAATGTGCAAATACGTGACAACTTGTTTTAATTATTGCATAAGCATGTTTTCAACATCATATTTCACTCGTGCCAAACAAATACCATAGCAACGCTTATAATGAGTGGTTGCGCTCTTCCGATATTATCACCCTTTAAATTCGGCAAAGGCGTATTTGCGGTAAAACGAGTCGATCAACGGTGTAGTCGGCGGTTTCGTGCCTTTTCCTATTGAGTTGTCTGCTCAAGGGTACCAGTCTAAAACCCCCATAGAAACCTTACTCTATTTAATTGTGCATGCATCATGGTCAAACCTAGCCGAGTCAGTTATGTTGTCCGCATAATGACTCTTTAAGATAGCCTTATCCAAATTCCACTAGGGTTTCCCAAAAACCCAAACGGACACTATCACGTGTTATGCATTTATTTGGAGAACTAAATGCTTTATGCCAATTATTGGTATTTAATAGTCGAGTCTGGTGGGGGTAAGGGCCTAACCCTTTTGTTTTACAGAAACATGAGGCATGAAGTCCCCAAATTCGGCATGGTCACAAACATCCACCCAAGGTTGCTAAACTGGTGTGTGGATCTTCATTGCAGTGATCAGACTCTTGTCCGAAAATACCTAGGAAATCTACCTTCCCTCCTGGAGGTCCAACACAACAAAAAATCATAGAAGTTGCTACTCTGTTCTGGGATTGTGATAGGTCTGTGTTTCGCTTTGGAGAGATTGAGATAACACCCCTGCGAGAGGAAATAGGAGGATTGGCTGGTATACTATGGGAGACCCCGGGTTTGTTAATGCCGGAAAATCCCAAGGGTAGAGGTTTTCTCAAAATGATGGGCCTAAAGAAGAATTCAGACTTGACATGTTTGAAGGAGTCCTACATATCCGGATGAGTTCGCCCTTACATCGTTGGGGCATATTCATCGAAGGGTCTTTGTCTTCATGTTCTGCTTCTTTGGGATGATAGTGTTTCCAATGGAGAAAACAAGGATCCACACCAGGCTAGCCATGGCCACCAAAACTTTAATAGAGGGAATTGGTGGACAACCATTTAGCATAGTGCCCATGATCATTGCAGAGATATACCGAGCCTTGGAAAAGTGTCAATAAGGAGCCCCACACTTCGAGGGCTGCAACTTGCTACTACAGCTCTGGCTCATGGAGCATCTTCAAAGGGGTGAATATCGGCAAGAGATTCAGCGTAGAGACTGGGACGATCATATAAGCCTTCCATCAACCAAGGCGAATGAACTACATGCCCAACATGTTTGCTTAGCTAGAAGATGCCAAGGGGTGGGTAGAGCTGTTTGAAAATCTAACTGAGGATCAAATACAATGGATGTTCGAGTGGTTCCCTACTAAAGAGTTCATCGCCCGATCCAGGGACGCACTATTTCTGATACTGATCGGTTTGAGAGGAACCTACCCTTATGTCCCTCTCCGAGTTATGAGACAAGCTGGTAGGAAGCAGGTTATACCAAGGGTCGAAAAGATGAGTCACTTTCGGGCTGACTTCCAATCTGATGACAGTCCTTATAAGTGCCAAGCTCAGTATATGTGGCATTGCAAGATCATCATGGGAAGATATACTATCAAACCAGACAGATACAATGCTGGCTACACCCCATACTATTCAGGCTAGCTTGAGGATAATCACAATGGTCTGGGCCAATCCGAGTTTGTTCGAGGTAACAGAATCATCGATGAAAGGGCTGAAGCACAGGTCAAATACAACCAACTACGCAAGAGGATTCGGGAATGTGAAAGCGAGCACCGTGATATTCAAGAAGCCCACCAAAAATTGATTGAAAAGTGGAAAGACATGGCTGTTAGTGCCAAAAAGCGATTAGGATACCTGGAACGAGGTTTAGTGGATCTGGAAAGGATGTTTCCCAAAAAGATCGAGGACTGCCAAAATACTGAAGGAAACGAGGGTGGACAGCTGGCTAGAGCCTACCTACTGCTGGGACTTCGCGAGCGGGTGAAGCTGTTCGATGGAGCCAAAGATGCCGAGTCTGGGGAAGGTCCTTCTGGGACCAAATAGATAGGAGTTTTCCTTTACTTTATGAAATGTAATAAGGCCAATGGCCACTAGTGACATTTTATTCCTTGTTATTTAGTATCGTTTTGGGATTCGTCTACTTTTATTAATAAAATGAGGCATTTAGCATTCTAATTTCTCCAAATCAATTTGTCGCTACGCCTACCTCGGGCACAACGAGTCTCCCAAATTACGACGTGATTTACATTCTTGCACTATGTGTTGAAATATCGCAACACTTTTTTATAATCCCCACTGACTTGTTACCTTTTTGTTTTTAATTTTTGTGTATTTACTCCCCTCCCCAAAGGTCAGTTCGTGCAGTCTGGCATTGTCATCATATTCCACAAGTTCAAATGGTCCTCCAACCACTCTTCTTCCTAGTCCTATTAGAAGCTGGAACAAAGGAAAGATGGAAGATTTGAGCAACACCAGAAAGGAAAACTCAACTGAACGGGTAGAGGTCACTCATGGTGCTCAGGATTCTAAAGAAAGTGCGTCCAAACTCGAGCAGAAACTGTTGAAATTTCAGGAGGAACTTGACCAAGTTCAGAATCTGGCATACTTGTCATTTTCCCTCTTCACTCCGGATGTCAATTTTCCAAACGCTCAGAACCCCACGCCTCCACAAAATATCCCAAAACCAAATCACCACCATTGCAATACATGACACACATCCATCAATACTCCACTGCTCATCCCAGAACCTCGGAATTCCACAAATGACCATTCCCACCACATCATCCCCATCTATGTGAAAACCATGCCACCCTCCACCCAACCCGTCTCAAGTACACACGAGTCTAATGATAAAGACCCACTCATCAGGAACCTGGCTGCGGAACTCAAGAAATTGACTAGTCGAATTCAGGGTGTCAAAGGAAGTAAGGGGATTGAAGGGTTGAACTACGAATATCTTTGCATACAACCGGATGTCGAATTGACCAGGGGGTAAAAACTTCCTACGTTTGAAATGTTCGATGGTACAGAGGATCTGAGAGTCCACTTGAGAACATATTGCGACAAGCTAGTCGGAGTAGGGAAAGACAAAAGGATTTGCATGAAGCTTTTCAGGAGGAGTCTGAAGGGATATGCTCTGTCTTGGTACATTAGCCAAGACCCGAAGAAATGGTCGAACTGGGTGAGTATGGCATCCGACTTTATGGAAAGGTTCAGGTTCAACACAGAAAATGCACCAGATGTGTTCTACATTCAAAACTTAAAGAAGAAGTCCACGGAAACATTCCGTGAGTATGCCACTCGCTGGAGATCAAAAGCTGCTAAGGTCAGACCTGCTTCAGAAGAAGAACAAATGAACAAGTTTTTCGTCCGGGCTCAAGACCCGCAGTACTATGAAAGACTGATGTTAATTGAGAGCCGGAAATTTTCCTACATCTCAAGCTAGGGGAAAGGATCGAGGAAGGCATCAAAAGTGGTATGGTTACAAACTTTGAAGCTTTGCAAGCTACCAATAAGGCTTTACTATCTAGTGGTACGTCCAATAAAAGGGACATAGGTGCCGTAATGGTTGCACAAAGAGCCAAATCCCCTATCAAAGACCAAGCCTATCCGATACCTCCACTCACATATCAGCCTAACCCGAATTACCAAGCACCTTCACCCTCTTACCAAGATCCATCACCTACTTACCAATCACCCCCACCTCCTACATATCAACCTATTTCACCCAGATATTCCCAACTCGCACATGTCTACCAAGCCTACAATGCTCAGCTATCCCACTACCAATCACCTCCCACATATCAAAACTTTTCGAGACCTCGACCAAATTTCAACCGCAGACCCACCAAACAATATACTGCCACTGCTGAACCGATTGACCAGTTTTACGAAAGGCTCAAAGTTGCTGGTTATGTCACCCCTATCCCTACTATTACCCCTGAAAACCCTTCTCAGTGGGTCAATCCAAATAAATCCTATGCATATCATTCCGGCATGAAGGGACATACCATTGATGAATGTCGCTCCCTGAAAGATAATATCCACACTTTGGTCCATAACAAGATCATTGTAGCAAAGGATCCTACTCTGAATGTCCGCAACAACCCTCTTCCGGACCATAATGGTGGACGTGTTCACATGATTGAAATAGAGGATGATTGGGATCCCAAAGGATCGATTAGTTTAATCACAGAAGGTGATGAACCAATGAAGACAATAATCACCCTCAATCCGACCGAAGTCCAGACTCAGCCTCTAGGGATGCCGAGGTAATAATGCCTATACCACTGGAATTTGAAGAACCGCCCCCCACAAAGACGCCAACACCAATTGAGGTCGAGTTTGGGTCTCCAATAAACGCACCCGCACCATTTGAAGTTGTAGTTTTACCCTCCAAAATACATACTCCGTTGGAGTATAGGTGCCCATCCCAGTAGCAATGTCGGCTGTAACACCGTTCCATATGAATGCCATACCTTGGGATTACACAGCCGAGGCGAGAAGGAAAGGGAATGCTAAATTCGGGGAAATAGTTGTGGCACAGTGTATGACAAAAACTGGCAGGGTTTATACTCCAGAGCATTTAGCTGAGTCAAGTAGGAAGGCCTCTGGTCGGCCGATCATCACTGAAACCAGGCCCGATGATCTCTGGAGAAAGATACAAGCCAAGAAATACTCAGTCATTGATCAGCTGAACAAAACACCGGCACAGATTTATATCCTAGCTTTGCTGAAAAGTTCTGATGCACATAAGAATGCCTTGCTGAAGGTGCTGAGTGAGGCATATGTACCAAGCAACATCACCGGAAGAGAAATGGCAAACATGGTAGGGCAGGTATTGGAAAGTCACAAGATCACTTTTTATGAAGATGAGCTGCCACCAGAAGGGTTGAGTCACAACAAAGCATTGCACATCACCATGCAATGCGAAGATTATTTTATCACTAGGGTCCTGATTGATGGAGGGTCCAGCCTCAATATTTGTCCGTTGGTAAAACTCAGAACATTGGGAAAGGGTATGCATGAGATGAAGGACGGGGCCATCAATGTCAAAGCTTTCAACGGTTACCAAAGGTCCACCATTGGGGAAATCAACATGTGTTTGCAAAATAGGGCCTACTTGGTTCTATGTCAATTTCCAAGTAATAGATGTGACGACATCTTACAACTTGTTATTGGGACGACCATGGATTCATGTTGATGGGGCTGTAGCGTCAACACTACATCAAGTAGTGAAGTTTGAATGGAATCACCAAGAGGTGATCATTCACGGTGATGGTAGCAATCCCATATACAGTCGCCAGACCATCCCAGCGATCGGAGGAAGAAGAAAGATAGGCGGGGAAACTTATCACCATATCGAGCGAGTCAACACCGTTGACAAAGACAAATGGTGGGACAACAAAATTGAAAGCATATTGAACTGGAGCGGACATGAGCCTGGAAAGGGACTTTGCAAGAACCTCCAAGGAATCGTCAAGCCGATCAAACCGAAGAAACATTGCACCACTTTCGGTTTGGGATACGAGTATACTTGGGAGGAATTCAACAACTGGTCGCCACCATGGCGTGGCCCATACTACCCGCTGGAGCAGCCAATACCACATTTGGAGTAGACCTTCCAGCTGGCCGATGTTATCTAAGGGTCGGAAGAAGAGGAAGCACTGGTAGCAGTGAGAAATTTGTGCCTAAAAGAAGATGACATGGATTGTTGTCATTTTAGAGGAGGAGGAGGAGGATGGCTCTTCCATATAGGCCAAAAGATGAGGAACACGCCTCAACAATTGGACCATCAGAACCACCAGAGCTCGGAAAGTCTTGGGGTAGCAATGCTGAACTAAGCATCATGCACTATCTTTTATTTTTACTAGTTGATTTTCCTTTCGCGTTTTTGAATTTTCACAATAAGATCTTCCAATGTTCAAAGTAGTTATGAAATTTATCAAAGCATTTCGGTTTCCTTACAAATCTTACTCTTATTATTTTCTCTCATTACTTTACTTATACAACATTGTTATTACCTATCTTGATGAACCAATGGTTGCGACATGCAACGAGACAACGCAACAAACGGACATAGATTCAGAGGAAGAGGATATACCGGAAGAGGTTGAAAATTTTGAGAATAGACCTAAGTTCAACCTGGACGAGACCGAGATTGTTAACCTGGGAGATGCAGAAAATATCAAAGAAACTCGGATCAGCGTTCATTTGTCACCGTTAGAAAAGGAAGAATACACAAAATTTCTGAAGGAATATGAGGACATATTCGCCTGGTCATATGATGACATGACTGATTTGAGAACATCTACTGTGGCCCACAAACTGCCAACTTATCCGACATGTCCACCGGTAATGCAGAAGCTCAGAAAGTTTAAACCCGACATGAGTCTGAAAAATCAAGGAAGAAGTTACTAAGTAGGTCAAAGCTAAGGTCCTCAGGGTAGTAGAATATCCGACATGGTTAACCAATATTGTGCCGGTGCCGAAGAAGGATGGGAAGGTCAGAGTCTATGTCGACTACCAGGATCTCAATCGGGCCAGTCCAAAAGACGACTTCCCCTTGCCGAACATACACATCCTGATTGACAATTGTGCAAAGCATGAGTTGCAATCGTTTGTAGATTGCTTCGCTGGATATCATCAGATCTGGATGGATGAAGAAGATGTTTAGAAAACGGCATTCATTACGCCGTAAGGGATGTACTGCTACCAGATAATTCCATTCGGGTTAAAGAATGTAGGAACCACCTACATGAGGGCCATGACTACTATCTTCCATAATATGATACACAAGGAGATTGAGGTATATGTAGATGATGTCATCATAAAGTCCAAGAAAGCCACTGACCACATGGAAGATTTGAGGAAGTTCTTCAACAAACTGAGAAGATACAACCTGAAACTGAATCCCGCGAAATGTGCATTTGGGTTTCCTGCCAGAAAACAACTTGGGTTCATTGTGAGTCGCCGAGGGATAGAACTGGATCCATCAAAGGTCAAAGCTATTCAAGAACTGCCACCGCCAAAGAATAAGAAGGGCGTAATGAGCTTCTTGGGAAGACTTAACTACATCAGTCGGTTCATAGCACAATCTACGGTCATATGTGAGCCAATCTTTAAGATGTTGAAGAAGGACGCTGCCATCACATGGATTAATGATTGCCAAAAAGCTTTCGACAGAATAAAGGAATACCTATCAACACCACCAGTCTTAGTTCTACCTGAGTCGGGTAGACCTCTATTACTCTACCTTGAAGTATTGGATGGAGCGTTCGGTTGTGTTCTAGGGCAGCATGATGAAACAGGGAGAAAGGAGCAAGCCATCTATTACCTTAGTAAGAAGTTCACCCCGTACGAGGCTCAGTATTCTCTGTTAGAGCGCACGTGTTGTGCTTTGACTTGGGTAGCTCAGAAGTTGAGGCACTACTTCTATGCCTATACTACATATCTCATATCAAGAATGGATCCCTTGAAGTACATCTTTTAGAAGCCCATGCCCACTGGCATGCTGGCCAAGTGGCAAATCCTGTTGAGTGAATTTGACATTGTCTACGTGACTCAGAAAGCAATCAAAGGACATGCACTAGCAGATCACCTTGCTGAAAATCCCATGGACGGAGAATACGAACCCCTGAAAACATATTTTCCTGATGAAGAGGTATCATTCATAGGAGAAGATATTGCAGAATCCTATGACGGTTGGAGAATCTTTTTCGATGGAGCAGCAAATTTCAAAGGAGTTGGCATAGGAGTAGTCCTAGTATCAGAAACCAGTCAGCATTACCCAGTATCTTCCAAGCTCAGGTTCTCGTGCACCAACAACATGGCCGAGTATGAAGCCTGCATCTTACGGCTCAAGATGGCCATTGACATGAACATCCAAGAGTTGCTAATGATTGGGTATTCACACTTGTTTATACATCAGGTCCGAGAAGAATGGGCGACCAAGAACCCCAAAATACTCACTTATCTACATCATGTGCAGAAGTTGAGAAAGAGGTTCACAAAGACAGAATACCAGCATGTTCCTAGGGTCCGGAATGGATTCATCGATGCACTGGCTACCCTATCATCTATGATACAACATCCAGACAAGAATTTCATTGATCCCATTCCGGTAAAGATCTATGATCATCTCACTTACTGTGGTCATTTCAAAGAAGAAGCAGACAGAAAGCCTTGGTTTCATGATATCAAGGAATACATGGCAAAAGGAGAATACCCAGAACTCGCAAACGCTACTCTGAAGTTCACGCTTCGGAGGTTATCCAACAATTTCTTTCATAGCGGAGGAATCTTATACAGGAGGACTCCTGATTTGGGATTACTAAGGTGTGTCAATGCAAAGCAAGCATCCAGGCTATTAGAGGAAATTCATGCAGGGACCTGCGGTCCAAATATGAATGTCTTTGTTTTAGCAAGGAAAATATTCCGAGCTGGTTACTTTTGGATAACTATGAAAGCAGACTGCATCTAGTATGTTCGCAAGTGCCACCGTTGCCAGATACATGCAGACATGATAAAGGTGCCTCCAAATGAGCTAAATGCAACAAGCTCGACGTGGCCGTTCGCCGCCTGGGGAATGGATGTTATCAGACCAATCAAACCTGCAACATCAAACGGACATAGATTTATCCTAGTAGCGATTGATTATTTTACCAAATAGGTTGAAGCAACATCTTACAGGGCAGTGAATAAGAAATTCGTGGTGGATTTCGTCTGCAATAGTATCATGTGTCAGTTCGGAATTCTAAAGTCAATCATTACTGATAATGGCTCCAACCTCAACAGTGATTTGATGAAATCCATGTGTGAAACCTTCAACATGAAACACAAGAATTCTATAGCTTACAAACCTCAGATGAACGGAGCCATAGAGGCTGCCAACAAGAATATCAAGAAGATACTAAGGAAAATGATAGAGAAGCATAAGCAGTGGCATGAGAAGCAACCCCCTATATGTTGGTCTATGGTACAGAGGCAGTCATTCCTGCCGAGGTGGAAATTCCCTTATTAAGAATCATATAGGAAGCAAATCTCGACGACGCAGAATGGGTGAATATTCGTTACAAGCAACTAGCTCTTATAGACGGAAAGAGAATGAATGCAGCTTGCCACGGTCAGCTATATCAGAACAGAATGTCCAGAGCCTTCAACAAAAGATTCAAGCCGAGACAAATCACACCGGGACAGCAGGTGTTAAAGAAAATTTTTCCGCATCAAGATGAAGCCAAGGGGAAATTCTCTCCCAATTGGCAGGGTCCGTACATGGTTCACCGGGTTCTGATAGGAGGAGCCCTCATACTTGCAGAAATGGACGGAGAAGTTTGGCCAAAGCCGATCAATTCAGACGCAGTCAAGTGATACTATATATAATCTTTATGCTTTCCTTATATGATGTAATTTGAACTTCGCCTGACCTGATTCCTGTTTAAGAGGGGATACATAGGCAGCCATATGGGTTCGGTCACAATTTAATTAAATTTCCATTTCCCCCGTTATTGGAAACCGGGGCAGAATTTTGAGGAGGACCCTCAAAATTCTGAAGTCGATTCCAGCCATTTATCATTAACAGCCGTCAGAAGAAACAACCCAGTAAACTGGGGCAGAATTTTGAGGAGGACCCTCAAAATTCTGGAGCAAGAGAAGTTGCAATATCTTGAACCACGTTGCAGTCATCGGTTTATCTAAAGAAAACTATTCTTAATTATGTACTTATGTTATGCTTTTACTGAATCATGCATGTTTATTACTAAAATTTCCTTGTTTAGCAATGCCACATGCAGGCACTTGAGTTTCAAAATCATCAAATATACTATACGCTAACTCACAAAGTTCAGGAATACAACTCTCTGAACCGTTTCACTTGCTCGCAACTGCTATCAGCACAATAGTGTCCCTAATAGGCACAATATCCCCAACAATCACGATACTGCAATCCGCTATCAGCTAAGAATACCCTATTGCCATTTGCCATTTCTACTTCCTGCATAAGCTCCCTAGGATTCCACCAGATAGGGAGATTGATTTTAGGATGGATGTGATGCCAGGCACGCAGCCTATATCAATTCTACCTTACATAATGGCACCGACAGAACTGAAAGAGCTAAAGGAACAATTGAAGGATTTGCTAGAAAAGGGTTTCATCCGGTCGAGCGTGTCACCGTGGGGCGCACCAATCTTGTTTGTAAATAAGAAAGATGGGTCTTTGCGGATGTGTATTGACTACCAGCAACTCAACAAAGTCACACTAAAAAATAAATATCCTCTACCAAGAATATATGACGTGTTTCTCAAAGATTGACTTGTTGTCCGGGTATCATCAATTAAAGATAAGGGAGCAGGATATTCCAAAAAAAGCTTTCAGGACTCGGTATGGGCACTTTGAATTTATGGTGATGTCTTTGGGCTAACAAATGCCCCGGCAGTCTTCATGGATCATATGAATTGAGTCTTCAAGACTTTTCTAGACTCATTTGTGATAGTGTACATTGATTATATTCTTGTGTATTCCCGAAGTTAGAAGGACCATGTTGACCATCTCAGGGCAGTCTTGCAGACTCTTCAGCAACATCAATTGTATGCAAAAAATTTAAAATGTGAATTTTGGCTGAAGTCTGTCGCATTCTTGGGTCATGTCATTTCCAGGGAAGGAATTATGGTTGATCCTCAAAAGATTGCAGTAGTGAAGAATCGGCCTAGACCTACCACTCCAACTGAGATTCGCAGTTTCTTAGGTTTGGTTGGGTACTATAGAAGGTTTGTGGAGGGGTTTTCTACTCTTGCCTATCCATTGACTAAATTGACACAGAAAGCATTTAAATTCCAGTGGTCCGATGCTTGTGAGAGGAGTTTCCAAGAATTAAAATCAAGGTTGACAACAACACCGGTATTAGCCCTACTAGAGGGTATAGAGGGATTTGTGGTTTATTGCGATGCTTCAAGGGTCGGGCTTGGGTGCGTGTTAATGCAGCACGGCAAGGTTCTTGCCTATGCTTCTAGGCAACTCAAGAATCACGAGAAGAACTATCTAAACCATGACCTAGAGCTGGCGGCAGTAGTGTTTGCGCTAAAGATTTGGTGACACTATTTGTGTGGGGTCTATGTGGATGTGTTTATGGATCATAAGAGCCTTAGATATATTTTCAAGCAGAAAGAATTGAATCTAAGGCAAAGAAGATGGCTAGAGTTACTCAAGGACTATGACAATGATATTCTCTATCACCTAGGAAAGGCTAATGTTGTGGCAGCCGCTCTTAGTCGAAAATCTATGGGAAGTTTGGCTCATTTGGAGGCATAACAGAGGCTGTTAGCCAGGGAAGTTTACCAGTTGGCTAGTTCGGGAGTTTGCCTTGCGGACTCTAATGAAAGATGGGTAATTCTGCAGAATAGGGCTGAATCATCTCTCGTGGCGGAGGTGAAAGAAAAGCAATTCAATTATCCATTGTTAGCACAATTGAAAGAGGGGATTGACAAACACAAGGCCACAAATTTTTCCCTTGGCATGGATGATGGTACCCTACGGTACCAAGACCGCCTATGTGTTCCTGATTTTAACGGTCTTCGGGAAAGGATCATGGCAGAAGCTCACACTTCCAAGTATTCCGTGCACCCAGGTTCTACGAAAATGTATCATGATCTCAAGGAAATTTATTGGTGGAACAACATGAAGAAGGATATGGCGGACTTTATGGCAAAATGTCTGAATTGTCAGCAAGTGAAGGCTAAACATCAAAGGCCAGGTGGATTGGCTCAAAGCATAGAAATTCCAATGTGGAAATGGGAGATGATTAACATGGATTTTGTGGTAGGGTTGTCGCGCACTCCACACAAGTTCGACTTAATTTGGGTAATCGTGGATCGACTCACGAAATCAGCGCACTTCTTGCCAGTTAAAGCTACCGACACAGCGAAACGGTATGCTCAGTTGTATATCAAAGAAATAGTTAGGTTTCATGCCAATCTAATCTCAATCATTTCAGATCAAGGGTCTCAGTTCACATCCAACTTTTGGAAGAAATTTTAGCAAGGTTTGGGCACGCAGATAAATCTTAGCACAACTTTTCACCCTTAAACCGACGGGCAAGCAGAGCGAGCTATTCAGACGCTTGAGGACATGTTGCATGCTTGTACTCTTGATTTCAAGGGTAGTTGGGATGACCATTTGCCAGTCATAGAATTTGTTTACAACAACAGCTTCCATACTAGTATCTAGATTGCACCATTCGAGGCATTGTATGGTAGGATATGTAGGTCTCTCATTGGGTGGTTCGAGGTTGGAGAAGCGGAATTGATAGGGCCGGACCTCGTGCATCAGGCCATGGAGAAGTCAAGATTATTAAGGAGAGGTTGAAAACTGCTTAGAGTTGCCAAAAGTCTTACTCGGATATTCGTCGCAGAGATTTAGAGTTTAAAGAAGATGATTGGGTATTTTTGAAGGTTTCCCCTATAAAGGGTATCATGTGGTTTGGAAAGATGGGAAAATTGAGTCCGAGGTATGTCGGACCATACAGAATCATTTAGAGGATTGGTCAGGTGGTATACAAGCTCGAGCTGCCACCCAAGATTTCATTGATACACCCGGTCTTTCATGTGTCTATGTTGAGAAAAGTAGTGGGAGATCCATCCCCTATTGTGTTGGTTGAAACTATTGAGGTTAATGAAGAGCTATCGTATGAAGAAGTCCCAGTTGCCATTCTTGATAGGCAAGTTTAGAAATTGAGAAATAAGGAAATTGCATCCGTGAAAGTGTTATGGCGGAACTAGCAAGTTTAGGAAGCCACTTGGGAAGCCGAAGATTAAATGAAAAAGAAGTACCCATATTTGTTTGAATAGTCATGTAATAGCTTTTATGCATTTAGCTCATATGAATTATTATCTTTTGATTTGATCTATGTCAAACTGTCCTGTTTTGGTTAAATATGTGTTGCCTATGCGGCCATGGTTAGTACTGCACGAGTTATGTTATGCCTATGTAATGTGTACCTGCTGTTAGAATGTGTTTCTGGGGCTCTCTCATAGGTGGATAAGGCCTAGATACAAAGAAAACTCTGGCAAAATTTTCGGAAATCCAGGGAGTTAGCCAAATTTGGAGACTAATAGTATGTTTAGGTTCTAAATAGCATAAGATTGCATAGAGATTGCTAATAAGCGAACCTTGATCCTTATTCGAGGACGAATGATCTTATGTGGGGGAGGTTGTGAGGCCCCGTGAAAATTTCCACACAAAGCCCGAATCTCGTAGTGCCAAGTTAGGGTCAGGTTTTAGAAATTCATAAAAGGAATGCGGACCGCACAGTCGCCGCAGAGTCAGTGAGTGCGTTTGTTTATTTGAGGTCAATTATGTGGCCAATTATGCGATCGTATAATCGATATGCGGGTCACATAGTTATCGCATAATCCCCTTGGAATTTTGTGAAGGGCAGTTCCGCGATGCATTATGCGACCGCAGAATAGGTATACGGACTGCATTTCTGTTGCATACCCAGAGAGATTGTTCAGGTTTTTGGGAGCATTTTTGCTGTCCATTCTGTTGGCCGAATGTCAACTTTGCGATCCCATATGCGACCGCAGATCCGAGTCGGGGCTCCAGTTTTCTAAATTTTAAACCTGACCCCCTATTTTTATATCCTGTGTAATAGCTCATTTTGAGCCTATTTCCTGACACTTTTAGAGTGAGAGAGAGGGGTCTAAGAGAGAGAAAGTGCTTCCCATCAAAATTGCTCCATGAATCCTTGTTAAATCATTGAAGATAATCAAGTGAGGGACCTAAACTTTCATCCCAAGAGGTAAGACTTCATCACCTTAGCTCTTATTTTTACACATAGCTACAAGTGGTCATTAGTGAGGTAATTCATGGGGATAAGGGGGATTGAATTGCATGCATGTGTTCTTGAAGAATATGGGGAATTATAAATAAAGAGGCATGAGTAATGGGCTAGTGTAATCTTGCATAAAAGAACCATAAGGCCTTAATGAATATTAAATGCTCGATAAAATGCTCAAGAGAGCTTAGATTATGATCTTATCCTGATTTTGAGTTAAATTGTCTATATTGCTTAAATAGATTGATGTGCAAACATTCCGGAACGTTATAGGATTAAGGAAAGCTCGGTTGAGGTATGTATGGCTAAAACCCCATCTTTTAGAAATTGAGCTTTATCGGTGGTTGTGTGAATACGGTAAGATTAAAATTGAATTGTTGTACTGATTGTTATTTCACTTGAATTAGTGTTGCAACCTTATATGCGTGGAAAGTGTGTCTCAATATGATAAATATGTTATTCTTGATAACTTGAAAAGGTGCAAGGACTATGAATCATGAATGAACTGCTTGAACCTTAAATTGAAATTGAAGCTGCATATGTTGTGCCATCTATGTGAAGTCTCCCCTATTCCTACAATTTTAATAGCTCTTGTGTGCACTTATTATCCTATATTACAAATCTAACCTTGAAATTGGAAATGATGTGAAATATGGCCTAGTGCCAAATATATGACGTGATAGTTGTGGCCCCAAGTGCATATAGAATAATATATGTGAAACAAAGATTGAATTGAAATGATTGGTGGAAAAGGAAACCCCTTGGTAAGGCGGCCTAGCAGATCGGGCCGAGATCGGATGCCATGCCGCACACATGGTGGCAATATGTTGATATTGAACCCCAGATAAAAAGGAAAGTGAGATTATGATTGGAGTGTATGTCTCAAATGAGGAAACCTATCCAATCGAGTCGAGATTGGACTCCGCTTAAGCTAGAGGTTGTATAGCGAACAAGGATGAACAGTAAGAAATTCCCCAACCTAAAGGCTATGGAAACATAATGTGAAAAATTGCATGATTCTTCTACATTGATAATGTGGTGATCGTTTAAAGCTATTGAGTTATACTTGTGATTTCTTTATGTTTGGTATAAAAGTTCTTACTAACTAGATGGTGTTTAGTTATACATAATAGTCTCAAATGTAGGTGGCTCCATTGCGGGTAGTGTCGATCGCGCGTAACAAAGTACCTTCTTCTCAAAATCTTGGTGAGCCCCTTTCTCCTTCAAGGGGTTATATTGTACATCTTTTGTTGTTGTGGACTTCCACTTTTGAGGTATTGCCGGGGCCTTGTCGCCGGCAATGTCTTACTTGTCTTTTACATCCTTAGAGGCTCCGTAGACATATGTGTGGGTTATGTACGAGTGTTTGAGGGTTCTATGAACTATGTTGTAATTATAAACTCTTGCTATCTATAAATTGTAACTCTATGGGAATCTTGGAAACTAACTTTTAACTACGGCCTAAAGTTGTAGTATAAAATGATCTAACAATGTTGAATGTACTATCTTTCCTTGTTTAAATAAAGAGGAAGCATGGTTTCCTTGTTCATAAAGAGTTGGGTAGGAAGTGTGTGATAAGGCTTGCTCGGTTGGGTTTACTCGATTGAGCGTCGGTCGCGCCTCCCAAGGTTGGAGAGTGACAACCTTATAGGTGCGTGGCCCGGGGGCTCGACGATTGGGGCATTTATGTCGTGCCCTTAGGCATGTTGTAATTTCACTGTTTCGGGTCCAGTCTCTGAGTCGCATTGAAATTCGAGCTGTAACTGACCCTTAAGTTCTTTCCTACCTACATAGGTGGATAGCAATGGCCTTTATGTTGTTCGGTCGTAGAGACCTGTTAATATGTGGCCCGTAGGCTTGCTTAGTTAACTATTTTGGATCTGGTCTCTGAACCGAGTTATGATTCAAGCTCACTTTAATCCTCAAGTTGTCAATTTTCGGCTAGCGACAATGGCTCTTATGTTGTTTAGTCGTAAAGACCTTTTTATGTGTGGCCCGTAGGCTTGCTTAGCTAACGACAATGGCTCTTACGCTGTTTTTGTTTGTGGGCTTTTTTGTAAGCTTTGTTTTTCGCTCGTTAAGGTCTTTTTGAATATTTTTTCCTGACCCGTCGTCGGTTCCAAAGAACCTTGATTTCAAGACG
Organism: Nicotiana sylvestris; assembly: GCF_000393655.2. Taxonomy (NCBI): domain Eukaryota; kingdom Viridiplantae; phylum Streptophyta; class Magnoliopsida; order Solanales; family Solanaceae; genus Nicotiana; species Nicotiana sylvestris. Next base: position 109,922,143 of record NC_091061.1, read on the forward strand.
TTATCAGCAATGTTTGAGCACCTCAGAAGGTTCATAGCTCGTAGATCGATGTTCTTGCGATTTGGAGCCGACATGGTCGGAGCCTGTTGAGGGAAGCCTGTTTTAACTGATTCTTTTCGAAGTAGTAGTCTGAGATTTTAGCGACAGTCGGGCTTCCCCGAGTCGCATTATTTTTGTTGTATCAGCCCTTTTGATTGTAATCATATGTGGTTGGTCGTATCCATTTTTGATCCCTAGTGATAGTTTAGGTGTCTACGCCGAGGGTAAGCCCTTTAGGGATTCTTACAAATGCGACGTATGGCCTAAACTTCGGGATTGTCATTCCTGTTGAGGTCTTACAGTTTGCCATGCCTATTGAGGTTCTGCAGTTTGTCATGCCTGTTGAGGTCTTATAGTTTTCCATGTAGGTTGAGGTCTTACAGTTTATATAATGTAGAATAGATCTGGTTATGCCGAGGCTACCCGCTAGGGGTCTTATAGTTTTGGGTTTTCTAGCGTATGGGGATTAATGGAAGTCTCCGAGTCATCGAGTTTGTTTAAGCTTGAATACAGCTTCTCATGAGCTCGGAGTTGCCTTGTAGGGGCTTCTTGAGCCCGGAGTTTTGACCCTAAGGTTGTGCGGGTGCTGAATTGCTGACGCTAAGTCTCCGAGTATCTCCGGATGCGTTCTGAGGAGAGGTCCTTATTGCAAGTATGCTGAGATCCCCATTTCCAAAGTACGAAATGCTGAGAAGATATTCTTTACTACTCGATGTAAATATATGTTGTAAATACATGTGGTATCGTTGTTCTGGTCTAGTTATTGTGATCTCGGCAGTACAGGCACGACTTTCCGGACCATTTGACATGGTACATAATTCCCGATTGGGGTTTAGTCTGCCGTTTCCCGGTTTTCCCGAGGGTGCAGTGTCCTTAGAAATTGTTCAATGCTTTGTTGTCGGGCTATGGAAGAAGGCTTGTGATCTTGTTGGATCCTGATGGCAGGACCTTTTTTGGGCGTATGCTGCTCCGCTAATAATCTTGCTGGCTAGACCCTTTTGGGGTTGAAAGTCCGTTCGAGGGAAGAGAGCACGGCGGGCCCTATTAAGGCCTTGGATCTCCAGGTGGAGTTAAAACTTCCAAATGCCCCGGCTGGTTGTCTGCATACAGGTTAGTGAAAAAAATAACAAAGGAGTGAAATATTTCGTCCTTACTGCAGGATGTGTAGGTTACCTTTCGAGGTTTGGGATGTTTCTACCATTCCTGGGTGCGAGCCCTAATACAACCTTCTACTGTATTCAACCAGGCTTAGTCGATGAAGTGGTTTGCTTACCCTCTGATCCTTCTAAGGGTGGGGGCATTGGTGCTAGCGATGCATCATATGGTGAAGGATTTCCTCTCGTTGCGTATCGCTTTATGTCGACTTATTTTTTCTGCCCTTTGCGAGGAGTTCCTTAGTTTTGGCAAAACGTGGTGTGCTGGCGGTCGTCTGAATAAGATGCCTGTGCTTTGTGCCTCCTCCGATGGCATAGAGCTCGACGTCCTGGCCCGAGCTCATACGGGTCGTGTTAAGAGGATGGTCTTTGTGGCGATTTGTCATTAGGAATTTGCAAGGGATTCAGGATGCGGGAATGATTTGGTCCGTTAGCCTGGACCGCCATATTGACTTTGGTTCAGCACCGCTGTTTGTACATGATTGAACCTCCTGAATTTACGAGCACATGTTTTATTTGAAATAGATCAAATGAGGGAGAGGGTTACCAATGCATCGATGTGATGCTGAGGCGAAGTATCGATGTCAGTTTCCCTATATGCTAGAGTGTCCTTCGGAACACTTCCCTAGGCCCATCTTTTCTTGATGGCGAACATTTTCACTCTTCATTTTATGAGCCTATGCAGGGTGACGCCACTCCTTCACTGTCGTGGTAATAAGTCATGGCATGTTGAATCTGGTCCTACTGGAGATTCCTCGAGGGTGTTGTCCTCGGGATATGTCTCTATTGTTGTGAGGTGGGTTGCATCTTTTGCCGTTCTTCCCATACGTGGCGCATGGATGGTACCTTAATCTGTTTGGATTAAGTTCCTTGTTGGGAGTCTTCTTGGACGTATCGACCCCGAGGACGTTCCCAAGCGGTTGTCCACGGCCCTGCTCCGTGGCTGGTGCTGAATGCGGGTATTCGGCCAGGTCTTGGCTGGGTTTCTGATTAGGCTTCGTCTGAAATGTCATAGAGTCGTCGGGCATGCTTCGTTTGAGCTTCGGGTGAAAGCCTGTGTTGCCCACTTATCCGAAACCAGGAGTGATCTTATTCGTTCCCTCAGGAAATGAGGTGCGGCTTCTCATTGGTCGATATGTTGTACGCTACCATCGGCGCGCGAGGCTTCGTCGACTTGTTGTGCATCCTGCGAATCTGCGTCCGCCAGAATCGGTCAGAGTGTGATATCAGGATTCTATGAAGGTTCTCCAACGATCGGGACAACTACGCCATTTCCCCCATGGTTTTTGAGGTTGCCGTTCTCTATTCCATTTATCGAGCCAGACATTTTAACCTGAAATCAAAGGATCTTGCACAAGAAAAATGTAAATTGTAATGTGTGCTTGTGTGACGAAACTAGCAAGAAAATAATCACTATTATTTTTATCCCCACGGTGGGTGCCAAACTGTTTACTGTCAAAATGGTAATAACAATAAAATTTGTAAATGGGATTCTAAAAATATATGATTTATTCCCAAGCTAGTTGTTAGGGCAGTTGATGATAATAATATTAAGTTTGATGATAAAGTGCGAGCTAAAATGAGGCAGTAATCAAACCAAAGGGACTGATGCCCGGTCGTAGGGCTGATCGATGGGGACCTCGGGGTCCGAGTTCGGATCGAGCTCGAGGTATCAGGTATAGCTGGGAATGGGATAACACTTAAGGATATGATTGAGCGAGGCTCTTTATGACCAATATTGAGCAATATGATGAAGAACAAGTAAGAGGACTATATATTAAAGCGGCCTCGGGCCAGTGAGAACAAATGAGTTAGAAAGAAAATAGAGAGAGAGAGATATTATTGCATTTGTGGAGAAATGGAGGAACATGAGTCCCTTACAATGTGGCATGGGTTCCCCTTATATAAGCGAGGGAACGCGATATGGTACAGAGTGCATTAAATGTAAAGGTACGGGGATGGGACGGCTAAGAGAAGTACTAGAGTTTGCGGAGTCTAGCTGCCTGTCTCGAGAATTTCCCATCCTCAGAGCCTTTATTGGGCCGCTGGCGATTTCCTAATTCTCGAAATCTCTGCTGATTCGCAGAAGATCCTCGAGATAGGGAGATTGATCACAATCTCATAGCCCCGAGGTGCTGACATGGTATTCCGAACATAATTCAATGGCGGGAAATCGATTCCCCTGATTTCACCGCATACAGGTTCATCTAAAAATTATTTTTAATTATACACTTATATCATATCTTTACAAAATCAGGCATATTTATTATTGAAACCTCTTTATTTAGCAACACTACCCCAATGATATAGATGATATCACCAGATCAAAGCCGAACAAGTCAAGCAAAGCCAGCGGGGATACGAACTAACCCTTCCCCTTACAAAACTCACGATTTTTCTTTGGATGTAGGTACTAGGATTGTGAAATCATTAAACATATTGTACTCCCAGAGAACAAACATTGTTCAAGAGTTTGACTCTCCGAACCATCGCACTTGCCAAACATTTGCTATCAACACACACAAGTAATGCTCTGTAGTCACAATGCACCCAGTAATCACAATGCCACAAGCTACTATCAGCTAAGAAAACTCTACTATCATTCATTATTTCATTTTTTGCATAAGGCTACCATTCTGCCTTCCGAGACTAAACGCAGTCTCCATCTGCATTTGCATTGCATAAGGCTTCCATTCTGTTGTCCAATTTGCGTAAGGCTTCCATTTTGCCTTCCGAGGTTAAGCTCTACCTCCATCTGCATTATTGCATAAGGCTACCATTCTGCCTTCCGAGGTTAAGCTCTACCTCCATCTTCATTCTTGCATAAGGCTACCATTCTGCCTTCCGAGGTTAAGCTCTACCTCCATATGCATTCTTGCGTAAGGCTACCATTCTGCCTTCCAATTTGCATAATGCTACCATTTTGTCTTCTGAGACTAAACGATGTCTCCATCTGCATCTGCATTCTTGCATAAGGCTACCATTGTGCCTTCCGAGGTTAAGCTCTACCTCCATCTTCATTCGCATCTTTTCCATAAGGCTATCATTCTGCCTTCCGAGGCTATGCTCTACCTCCAAATTTTCTTTGAAACTAAGCACTATCTCAAGCACTATTTATCTCGCTCTTCTTATGGGCTAAGCTCTGCCTTTCAATTCTCAAGACTAAGGTCTATTTTGTCCACATCATACTATTGTATTCTTCATGGGCTGAAATATCGCCAACTCATCCGAAGGCGTCATCGTTCGGAGGCACTATCTTCATAGCCCGAGAACACCATGTCATGGCTTTAGGATCCCTTTCGATCTCTTGCATATCATTATTCAAAGGCGTCATGGTCGGAGGCACCATCCTTATAGCCCGAGAACATTATTTCATGGCCTGCGAATCCCTTATCATACACTTCATGGCCCAGGACATCATGGTCAAAGGACGTCATCCTCATCGTCCGAAGACAACATTCATGGTCCGACGGGAATTTGCATCATGTTTAAATTTACGCACAATATATGCTTGTATTGCTTATTTGCAGGTAAGACAGCGAGCATCGGCCAACCTAGCAGGAGCGGTACTGCTCCAGTTGCCCAAAGACATATCAAACCTAACCATTCTCGTAAGTCGTTCACTCACCCAGCCTTAGATATTCTGTCCGTTCTTAAAAAGTCTCCATCGGCATACTCCGCCGACGGATCCTGAACTACATACGACCTAATTCCTGTAAAAGAATGGATATGTAGGCAACACAGAAGCCAGGGTGCGGCCAAAATCTTCTTCAAACTGTTTCACTCGGTCAAAATTGGCCATCATATCTTTACCCGACAACTCTTTCATCCTTCCCGGGTAAAGAGGGGCAGCTGTTGATATCCAATTTTTCCTATACTCTTTCAATATGAAAAATACTTTCAAAATAGCATATATATGCATATATAAGCATGTCCAAGTGTTTTATTATTTTTTCCATACTTTTTAAGGTTTTTAAATTGATTTTCCCCCTTTTTTACCCATAAAATCCCAATAATTATTTCTAAAATTATTATTTTGATAATTCATCTATTGGATTTTTATATTTATGCCAAAATATGGCTAAAATATTTTTTTACATATTTTTACAGTTTTATTTAGTATTTTAAAGCAAAATTGCACATAATTGCAATATTAGCCATTTTAAGTTTTAATTGTGTTTTATATTCACAAAATTGAGTCTTGTATTTTTATATTGTTAATTATGAATGGTTAATCATTTTAGTACTTTGAATTTATTTTCAGAAAAATATTTACTATTTATTTTAAATTAAAAAGTAAAAAGTGGCTATTTAACTCGTAGCCACATTTGGCTTTCAATTATAACCAAATCAAGCCCAAATTCCGCGGCCCAATTTCTAATTAAAATCCTCCCTTGACCCAGTTAAATCTTACCCGACCCAAACCCCTTCTCATCCTGGCTGTTGATTACAGAGATCAACGACCACCGTTCACCCTAACCTTTTTTAACCCAAACGACCACCGTAACCTAAATCATTCTCACCAACCCGCCGCCCTTGAATCCCCTTCCTCTCCAATTCTCTCTGCAAATTCAATCGAACCCTAGTCGCCGCCACCCAAATCCACTATAATCCCCTTCAACCCCCACCCAATTCATGGACTCTCATGGTTGTTTGAGACGTGTACTTGTCTCCTACATCCCCTGATGGCCCGCTTGTGTGATTTCATGGACAGATCTCGAAGAGATCTGGTCTAGTCCTTGCTCAACTCCTATCCATGGCCTCTTTCCGACCATCCATCGCTGTTCGAGTCAGATCCTTAACTTTTCGGCTAGATCGGTAACTTTTCGAAGTCTTTCTCATCTGTCTAGGTTCTCAGAAACCCTAACTTTAAAGGCTTTCCGATTTTATTTCAGATCTGTCTTAGATCTATGTACATTATGAACCTCTCAAGTGTTTTCCTTAAAGGTTTTCCGATTTTTCAAAACGAGTCTTCGTCTTCAACGATTAGGGTTTCTCAACCTCTTTTAAAAGATCTTTTCTCCGATTTTCAGTGTTGTTTTATGCTTTTATTATGTTTAAATGATTTGTTCATGTTTTTCTTCTACCTGGTTCATCGTGTTAAAGCCCTAGGTATTTTTTTGGTTTTATCCGGGTTCTGAAGTTGTCTTTGTTTGTTTGTATGTATACTTGTTTTGATTAAGTTCTTTGTGTTTTGATCCTCTTGTTTGTTGACTGATTCAGAGTTCTTACAATTTTTAACTCGACTATTGTTAAAACCCTAATTTCTCAAAAGGTTTTCCTCACTCATTACTGTGAGTTTAAAGGGTTCTTTACTGGTTTCTGACCTTCTTACCTGTTAGTTTGGTTCTTCACCCTGGTTCTATGTGACTACTTGACTTTGTTAACTACCATGTTTCAAGTAGGTTCTTTTACTACTGAGTCCTAGCCTACTCCTGCTACTACTATATATTTGTGTTGCTTCTTTTGTCAATATGGTTGGCCTTGCATATCTGATGCTCTTGTTCATTCTTCTCTATTTATATGGCAAAGTGCAGAATCATGATTCTTTCTTGATTGATCTTGATTTCCTCAAGTTACAACTGATTGCACATGTTTTCTTATAAACCCCTAATTCTACCCGATTGTTTGAGTTGATTGATTCCTTTCCTTTATTTGCTGTGATATTGTACCCCTGCTGAATCCTTTTCCCAATTAAGTATTTTTTGTACTTAGACTCAATTATTTACTCTATACTTTTAATATCCCCTATATGGTCAGAAATCAATCTTTCTCAAAATTGTTTTTCTCTCCTTAATTATTCCTAGCAGTATCCGTTTGAATAGTAATTCGTTGATTAAAGGAAAGTACTTGTATTAATTGATTTTGATTGTGATTATTTCCATGTTTTTGTTAAAACTTTACTTGTTACCTTATTTTATACTCGTTTTCAAAACTATAAATACCCTACCCTCTCTTCTCTAAAGACACGAACAAATGAGTTCAAAAACACACACTTACACATTCAAAACTCTCTTTCTTTCTCTATTACTTATGCTACTGACTTGTCTAGCCGGCTCAAAGCCAAGGCTAGACTTTGGAACTCTGGTTGCTTTACTTTTTCTGCACTTTGCTCCTTCAACTGGTATGTTCCTAGTTTAAATTCTGAAACCCAAACCTATGTGTTTCCTTGTTGTCAATCACTGCCTCTTTCTAACTTAATGGTTCATGATGCTGAGATGTACTATTTGTTTACTGCCTTACTCAGCATGCATAAAATTGTGCCCTTATTTAAATGTGATCAACATATTTACTTGTTCCTGTTTATGTCCTTTAACTAGCATGTCTATAATGCAGCTAATCCATGACTAATTATGTGTTTCTAATTTGGATCCTTTATGTACCCAACCCCTATTCCCTGTCTATAACTGCTGAAGCATGTAATTCTTTTTGAAATGGTTATGTGTGTGTTGTTGTTGCTCCTACCCCCTTTCCCTTTCAATAAAGCTATTTTATTAGGCAATTCTTCTGCTGTTTTTACAAACTCACTTCAAACATGTTGTTTCTAAAACTATTTTCCAACTCAACTCCTTTGAGTCCATGTCCAGCACTCTCACATGCATTCTTAGATTATTAGTTTCTGCCCCTCTTGTGTGAGACTTGCTTTGGGACCCTTGAGCTCCCTCTGAACCTAGACATATAAGGGCTGGCTCTTCCACACTGCACTTGCTCTTGGTTATGCAATCTGGGTGTGAGCACTGCCCGGGATCCCTTGAGTTCCTTAGGAAACTCTGAGACACCTAGGTATGAGAATGGCCTAGGAACAATATTGATATTGAAGTTGTTTATTACATAACATAGAGAGGAAGTCAAGATCAGGCTTCCTATGGTTGTAACTTACTATTTTCTTTGCATTTTTTCTTATGTAATTCAATCACATGGTTTGTAATAATTTGTAAACAATTATGAGGTTGGCTAGTGAAAAAGGAAGGGGTGACTATGCATGCTTTAACTATCAAAAGGGTAGAAAATATGTTATTAGGTTTATATTCCTACTTGCGCAATAGAAACCATGCTTAGGACTCATTTCATGCATTAGAGATCATGTTCCCTAGAACTTACACTTATTGTTTTCAACATGTCCATTTCACTATCAAATCACTTCGAAAATCCTGCGTTAAATGTGTTAATAACCGGTGTTTCTGTGATCATGTTTAAGGCTAAAAAACACTAACAAACATATCATCTCTGCATATTCTGGGAATCATGTTTAAATATTGGTGCATATAGAAATCCTGCTTAGAATTCTACATATATGTCATTCTTCATCTCTGTACATTAGATACCATGTCTTTAGGATTTCATTTATATTCGCTTAAGCGCTTAGGCTAACTATTAATGCATAAAAAGGAATAAAACAATATTACTCATTTTTTTTACAATCAACGGGCAATAATCCGATGTGCTGAACACCTAGAACAACATATTTTAGGTAATAATAAGCTCCAAATTGTCTCAACAATTCTGAATAATTACTGAATACTGCTTACGCTTAGGAAAGCCTTAGGTAATTACTTAAATAAAACTGGAACTGCCTCTGTTTAATCCTAGACTACTACAACCAGAAGGCAGTCCTGATTCGGACTTCTTTTCTGAGTTATATAATGAATCTGGTTCTGACTTAAACACCTTGCTTGGGATTTTAAAATTCAGACCTTAACTATGTATAAGTCATGCTGTCTATGAGCACTATCTGTGGAGGTATAACTGAGCCTTCTATATGCTTATATGTTTCCCCCTAATTGCAGTTTTCTATGTTTTGTATGTTGCCTTAGTTTTTTTACCTTTAAACATGAGGGTCTGCCTAGAACCTCCTTCTTATAGGAATAGGAGTCCTAAAATTCCTCTGGGACTGATAGGAAGGGAGGGGTAGCAACATGCACTAAGAGTCGAGACCAATTATCACTGTAATTACCTTCACGGGGTGGGAAAGGGTAGATATGGATATGATGACCCGTGCGCTAATACCACATGTATCTGCTCTTCTAAGGAGTGTCACACCGGGTATTGCATTGATGTGATCCATATTACAAACAAACCTAGGACACCCTTTTATTTTTATAAATATGCATAGATTATAACTCTTTTCAAAAAACTTGCTTTTATTAATCGTTTTTCAAACACTTGTGCATCTAAACTTAAATCCCCTATTACTTGAGCCTTTATTTGTTTATTTGCTAAATGCACAAATTCACAAAAACCTGCCTGGCCAGGAACCACACTAGTGGATCTTGAGGGGTGCCTAACACCTTCCTCTTAGGATAATTTCACGCCCTTACCCTATCTCTGGTTATCAGACATAGTAGTAGTTGAACCTTATAGGTCCCCAAAAGCACCTTAAAATTGTTAGGTGGCGACTCTTCAAATACCCAATTTCCAAAAGGAATAGTCATTACACCCCATGAATATCGAAACCCGGACTCCTTTCCATGGAGTGGAAAAAAGGGGCGCGACACCCTTCATGGGGGGAACCTTCAAAAATGCCCAATCATCTTCTTTTAACTCTAAATATCTGCGACGAATGTCCGAATAAGACTTTTGGTGACTCTGAGCAATTTTCAACCTCTCCTTAATAATCTTGACTATCTTCATTTCCTGATGCACGAGGTCTGGTCCTATCAATTCTGCTTCCCCAATCTCGAACCACCTAATGGGAGATCTATATCTCTTACCATATAAAGCATCGAACGGTGCCATCTGAATACCAGCATGATAACTGTTGTTATAAGAAAACTCTATGAGTGACAAATGATCATCCCAGCTACCTTTGAAATCAAATAACACAAGCTCGCAACATGTCCTCAAGTGTCTAAATAGTCCACTCTACTTGCTTGTCGGTCTGAGGATGAAAAGATGTACTAAGATTTACCTACGTACCCAAGCCTTGCTGAAATTTCTTGCGAAAGTTGGCCGTGAACTAAGCTCCTCGATCTGAAGACTGGAGTGCCATGGAACCTAACTATTTCTTTCATATACAACTGAGCGTACTGTTCCACTGTGTCGGTAGATTTGACTGGCAAGAAGTGCGCTAATTTCGTGAGTCAATCCACGATTACCCAAATTGAGTCAAACTTGCGCGGAGTGCGTGGTAACCCTATCACAAAATCCATATTGATCATTTCCCATTTCCACATTGAAATTTCTACGCTTTGAGCCAATCCACCGGGCATTTGATGTTCGACCTTTACTTGTTGACAGTTTGAACATTTTGCCCAAAGTCTGCCACATCCCTTTTCATGTTGCTCGACCAATAAACTTCCTTGAGATCATGATACATTTTTGTAGAACCTGGTGTACGGAATACCTAGAAGTGTGGGCTTCGGCCATGATCCTTTCTCGAAGACCGTCAATATCTGGAACACATAGGTACCCTTGCTGAAATTTCTTGCAAAAGTTGGCCATGAACTAAGCTCCTCGATCTGATATTATTGAGACTGGAGTGCCATGGAACCTGACTATTTCTTTCATATGCAACTGAGCATACTGTTCCGCTGTGTCGGTAGATTTGACTGGCAAGAAGTGCGCTGATTTCGTGAGTCAATCCACGATTACCCAAATTGAGTCGAACTTGCGCGGAGTGCGTGGTAACCCTATCACAAAAACCATATTGATCATTTCCCATTTCCACATTGAAATTTCTATGCTTTGAGCCAATCCACCGGGCATTTGATGTTCGACCTTTACTTGCTGATAGTTTGAACATTTTGCCACAAAGTCTGCCATATCTCTTTTCATGTTGCTCGACCAATAAACTTCCTTGAGATCATGATACATTTTTGTAGAACCTGGGTGTACGGAATACCTGGAAGTGTGGGCTTCGGCCATGATCCTTTCTCGAAGACCGTCAATATCTGGAACACATAGGCACCCTTGGTACTGTAGGGTACCGTCTTCCATGACATAGGAAAAAGCTATGGTCTTATGTTTATGAATCCCCTCCTTCAGCTGTGCCAACAATGGATCATTGAATTGTTTCTCTTTCACCTCTGCAACAAGCGATGATTCAACCCTATTCTGCACAATTACTCCTCCTTAATCAGAGTCCGCAAGGCAAACTCCCAAAATAGCCAACCGGTGAACCTCTCGGGCCAACGACCTTTGGTATGCCTTCAAATGAACCAAACTTCCCATGGATTTCCGGCTAAGAGTATCCGCCACAACATTGGCCTTTCTTGGATGGTAGAGAATATCGATATCATAGTCCTTGAGTAACTCGAGCCATCTTCTCTGTCTCAGATTCAACTGCTTTTGTTTGAAAATATATTGAAGGCTCTTGTGGTCCGTAAATACATGTACATGGACCCCATACAAATAATGTCGCCATATCTTTAGTGCGAACACCACTGCCGCAAGCTCTAAGTCGTGGGTTGGATAGTTCTTTTCATGATTCTTGAGTTTCTTAGAAGCGTAAGATATAACCTGGTCATGTTGCATTAGCACATACCCAAGCCCAATCCTCGAAGCATCGCAATACACCACAAATCCCCATGTACCCTCTGGCAAGGTTAATACTGGCGCTGTAGTCAATCATTATTTCAATTCCTGGAAGCTACTTTCACAAGCATCAGACCATTGGAACTTAACTTCTTTCTGCATCAATTTAGTCAATGGAGAGGCAAGAGGAGAAAATCCCTCCACAATTCTTCTATAGTAGCCGGCCAAACCTAAGAAACTACGAATCTCTATTGGGGTGGTAGGTCTAGGCTAATTCTTTACTGCTTCAATCTTTTGAGGATCAACCGTAATTCCTTCCCTGGAGACGACATGACCCAAGAACGTGACAGATTCAAGCCAAAATTCACATATTGAAAATTTTGCATATAGTTGGTGCTGCTGAAGAGTATGCACAACTACCCTGAGATGGTCAGCATGATACACAATAATATCGTCAATGAACACTATCACGAAGGATTCTAGAAAATGCTTGAAGACTCGATTTCATAAGATCCATGAAAGTTGTCGGGGCATTTGTTAGCCCGAAAGACATCACCAAAAATTCAAAGTGCCAATACCGTATCCTGAAAGATGTTTTTGGAATATCCTGCTCCCTTATCTTCAATTGATGATACCTGGACCATAGGTCAATTTTTGAGAAGCACTTAGCACCTTGCAATTGATCAAACAAATCATCTATCCTTGGTAGAGGGTATTTAATTTTGATGGTGACTTTGTTGAGTTGACGGTAGTCAATACACATCCATAGCGACCCATCTTTCTTCCTTACAAACAAAACCGATGTTCCCCACAGTGACACACTCGGCTCGATGAAACCTTTTTCTACCAAATCCTTTAATTGTTCCTTTAGCTCCTTTAATTCTGCTGGTGCCATTCTGTAAGGTGGAATTGATATAGGTTGCGTGTATGGCATCACTTTGATCCCAAAATCAATCTCCCTGTCTGGTGGTATCCCAGGGAGGTCATCTAGAAAGACATCCAGAAATCCGTTCACAACTTGCACGGACTCAAGGTTAGGTGCCTCATCATCGGTGTCAGTAACTTGAACTAAATGATAGATACACCCCTTCTTGATCATCTTTGCAGCGTTAAGGTAAGAAATAAGCTGACCTTTTGGCACTGCATTATCTCCCTTCCATTCAACAACGGGCTCATTAAGAAATTCAAGCCTCATAGTTCTTGTCCGACAATCAAGTTTGGCAAAACATGAATAAAGCCAATCCATTCCCATTATTACATCAAAATCGACCATCCCCAATTCAATAAGATTGGCGATGGTATCCCTACCACGTACCGTAACAACACAACATCTATAAACTCGAGCAACCTTAATAGACTCACCAACTGGAGTAGACACCGAGAATGGCTCATGAAGTTATTCCGATTCTATCCCAAATTCCATAGCAACATAAGGGGTAACGTAGGACAAGGTGGAACCGGGGTCAATAGCATATTAAACACATTGAGATACACCTTTCACATATATTCTTGCAACTCCAACTACTTTGAAATAACAAGTACTAGATCAATCAAATTTCGGACTTACAATATTTGCATGGACACTATGGGAGCTCAATTTCTAAGATGAAGGGGTTTTAGCCATACATACCTCAATAGAGCTTTCCTTAAATTCTTTTAATAATTCCGGAACTCCTAGAAACATCGATCTATTTTATGAGAATTACAAGTTGAACCAAGAATTAGAGGGATAATCAAGATTCTATCCCATTTGGGCACATTATCAAGCACTAAGTGTGGGTTATGATTTTTAAGACCTTTTTGTGAGAGATTCTATCATCTTACATGTCACGACCTAAACCGATGGGCTGCGACGGGTGCCTGAGTCCTACATGTCAAATGTTCCTAAGCTTGCGTCTGGGATATGAACCTGTATAACATCTGTTGATTACGAAGGTAACATATATGAAGAAAAACTGGCAACAAGGCATATGTACGTATATATGTAGAATACAGTGGGCGAGCCGGCAAGGCTACTATAGACAACTATACATCCAATTACTGAAAGCCGATAAGGCCACATACAACCCAATTAGACATATTATCTACAGACCTCTAATGAAAACATAAATGTACAAAGACGGGACTGAGCCACGTCATACCCATATATATATATACACACAGAGAAATGTATCATACCAAAATAAAAAGCAGCTTCGGATCAAGTAGAGCACGCCGACTCTTGCTAATCAGGGATCCTAAGAAGGGGGACCGTCAGCTGGCCTACCTGGACCTGCAGGCATGAAATGCATGCCCCGTAAAATAAGGCGTCAGTACGAAAAATGTACTGAGTATGTAAGGCATGAAAATTAGTACGTAAAAGACATAGATGAAACATGGAATACAGTAACATATCTTTAAATGCGAATAACTTTGTAAATTCTGAAACGTTTATAATGTCATGCACGTGCATATAAATGACGTGCCATACATAGGTATGGATGTATATAATATCATCAAGCCATTGAGGGCATCCCATTATATCGTCTCGACCACTGTGAGCATATCATCAACATATACCATCTGATCAGGTGGTAGTGCGTATATAACGCCGTAACCGTTTCCCATATCCCATATACATGTATTTACATATATACGCATATATAGCACCATTTGTTCATGGGTCAATGCACATGAGTGAAATGCATGAAAAATACGTAATAATCTCAATATTCCTTCTGGATAAACTTTTCCAACTGCGTAGTATTCTGAGTCCCATGAACAGAAGATAATAATAATTCTCATTGGGAATCAAGAATATAGACACCCCTATCATTTCTATGAATAGAGTAATTTATGAAAACTGTGTATTTGCTCGTTTCTTCAGTATAATTTGGACCATGCCAAAAGAAAGAAGGGAGGGCCTTAACATACCTGTTCCTTGAATTATTTGATCGAAATGAAGCTTTTACTTACGTGAAATGTATTGGAATGAGAGAATGAAGCTTCTACTTCGGAATTTGAACGAATTTTGGCTTTGGATTTCGTTGAAATTTTTGGACGAAACCATTTCTGCCCTTTTGAACCAAATGAACGAAATATGCTTATGTTTTTTAACGAAACTTAGCTAAAGAAAGCTTTTGAATTCCAATCCTTAAGAAAGGATTATAGCTTCTGAATTCCAATCCTTAAGAAAAGAATCATTCTTGCCCTTTTTTGGAAGGAGTAACGTTTCTAGTGTTTTTATTTAGTAAAACATAAGTTATTTTAAGTCTTGGTGGCTTTGGCCACATTAATGAGTCCTTAAATTGCCACATGGCATGATGACTAATGAGTCATTTTTGTTGTGGTGGATTTTTGCCAAATTTTATATGGTATATTTTATAAATTTTTATCGATTTATTAGTTAACTAGGCAATGTCCCGTTACCCGGTAATTAGCCAATTACCCGCATAATTTAAATGTTTCCCCAAATTACCTAAAATTTTACTTATTATTTTTATTTTTATATACTTTATATATTATACTAATGTTGTCATATAGTACCTTGCATGGTAATAGTTCATAATTATCGGACATTATCGCTCAACCCGTATTTTATCCCAAATTGGCCACTTTCAACGAAACTCATTTTATTTAATCTGTGTACCCTTTTATCCTTCATAACACTTATTTATAGCTTGTTATAAATAGCATAAGTATGTTAACATCAACATGATCCCATTCCCGAATCTACGTCGGTTAACTGAAAATGAAATTTTAACGTACAAAAATAAGAGATGTAACATCCTTCCCCCCTTGGAAACATTCGTCCTCGAATGTTCAACTCCTTGTGATCCATGTAACACTGACAGGGTTACCTTTGTAGCAATGCTACTACCAATCTCCCCATAGAAGCTTAATAATCCAACAACACACAGGACCATAATTATTAATAACGACAATGGCCTCACATGACCAATGATAATAACCAACACAAGAATTTATACTCGTACCTTATGATTATGACGTCTCAGTCAGACCCTACTCTAGAGGAGGAAATAAGTAGGAATATCTAAAACTCATGTTTTCCTCGGCCTCGCAAGTAATTTCTTCCATATTGTTGTTTCTCCAAAGTACATTCACGGAGGCTACCTCCTTATTTCGCAGCTTTCGGATTTGTCAGTCTGGGATGGAAACCGAAACTTCCTTGTATGATAAGTCTTCTATAATCTCTATATCATTCGTGGGCACGTACCGTGTAGGATCGGCAATAAACTTTCATAGCATAGATACGTGAAAAACCGGATGGACAGGCTCCAATTCTGAGGGCAATTCTAACTCATCAGTTACTCGTCCTACTCTCCGAATGATCCTATAAGGCCTAATATATTGTGGGCTAAGTTTGCATTTCTTGACAAACATCATCACACACTTCATAGGTGACAACTTTATGAATACCCAGTCATCAACTCCGAATTCTAAATCTCGACGCCGCATGTTAGAACATGACTACTGACGACTCTGAGTTATCAATGTGAGCACGTGATTTTTGCCCTACAAGAACTACTCCCAAAAATTCAAAATAAAATAGTTTTGTGTTGCTTGTGATTTATTTGTACTTGTTTGTGCATGTTTATTTTTACTTTAATTAAGAAAAATACAAAAATATGTGTTGCATGTGCATTTAGGAGTTAATTTTACAAGTAGCAATTAATTAAACAATATTTGGATTTTGCGAGAATGAAAATCACAAAATATGTACTTGGCATTATTTTATTTTATTTTAGCATTTATTCTCCAATTGTGTGATTTTATTTTAGTTGGTATTTAATGGTGTGATAAATGTTATTAGGAATTAATTAGTATTTTTTTAATTTTGTTTATAATTTAATTTAGAAGTTTAGTTTTATTAATTAGGAAATAAAAGAAAATTGAAAAGGAAAAGAGAATAAGAAGAGGAAATCTGGTTGGGCCAATTTGTCCAAGCCCAAGACCAAAACCCAGTTCTAACCCAAGAAAATCAGCCCAATACCCGCCCCAAATCCAGTCCACCTGCGATCAAACTAGAATGACATCGTTGGGCATTGTGAATCTGGACCGTCAATCTCATACGATCAAACGGTCCAGTCCGTCTTCAGATATATCCAAACGACCTCGTATCTGGCCAATAGATCCAAGCCATTGATTTGTTTTGATCGAATGGTCCAGATCACCCCTCCCGACCTGTTTTGACCCATTCCCTGTACCCGGTTTAACACGATCCCCAGTACTACTCCAAACGTCACCGTTTCTCATTAGTGAAGTGATCAAGGCCGTTGATCGAGAATGATCAAACGGCCAAGATCAAATCCCCACCCCACTATATATTCCTAAAACCATACCCCGCCCCCTAAGCCATAACCCCCTTTCGCCTTCGTCTCTAACCTAGAGACAGGACCCAACACCCGCCGCCTTCAACCACCGCTTTCCGGTGGTCCAAACAGCCCCAAAATTACACCATAGCCTCCCCACGACGTCCTCTTTCCAAATCCCATATCAGCTTTCCTTGAATCAGTACCCAACGATTCGAATCTTAGATCGAAGAATCGAACCAAACCCTAATCCGTCCAATTACCACCAAAATTACACCATAGCTTCACCTCGACCTCCCCAACCTAAACCATCTAACCATCACCCCCGAATCGTGGCCGACTGCTTCGAATCTCAGATCGAAGGCACAACCTCAAACCTCAAACCTACCCAATCAGTCCCAAAGTTACACCACTGAACCACCTAGCTACCCCCGTCCCAAATCCCACCCAGGTTCTATCAAAATCTTGTTAGAGCTTTTCGAATTTCAAATCGAAGGCAAACCCTAGAGGGACCAGCTTCAGACTGTGTAAGAAGTTAAAGGTTTGAGGTCTTAACCAACTTTAGTCTAGTGTTCTCAGTTGAGAACACTCGATTAAGGTCAGTTTTGGCTTCAAAATTTCAAGACGAAGTGTCAATGAGAACAGAGTTCATTTGGGTTTCTAATTTTTGAGGTATTTCTTCTTTTTTTACTTTTTCTTTTTTGATTGTTGTTTGTTGTTTGCCTAATTAGGTTTCCTTGCTATGTTTGTCAATTAATCATCCTCCTCTTTCGGACCTTTTTTTGGTCCAAATTTTCGTCACTGTATTAATTGGATTTCATAGTTGATAGGATTTAGTTGGAATCGCTCGAACCCCTGTCTGTTTGGTTGCACTCTGGATTAGCTTCTTCTTTACATTGTTGAGTATTTCGAGTTAGAAAAGTTCAGTGGGTGATTGTATAAAACTGTGATTTGATATTACTGTAGATTCAAATTGTCTTATTAGATTATGTTTGATTCTTTCCTCTCTGTTGCCAATCAGTTTGTTGCATATGAATTTGGGATATTACAATGTTTCATTCATTTTAGGCAAGTATTGGTTTAGAATTGTGAATGCAATCAGTTATTCCCATATACATGTGCATCTTAGCAGTTTTACATCAGTCTGCTATTTGATCTAATCTGAGTTCTAAGTTCGAACTGCTAAGTGAATTTAAATTAAATTGGTTATAGCTATTGTAGTTTGGTGATCAATTAGGAATCAACTTAGTTATTTGATTAAGGAGATTGGTTATAGCTGATGAGGTACAGGGGATTGGACTAGGACAGTAAATCACAGTAATTTCAGGGGTAGTTTGAGGTTTAAAAGTTTGGCAAAATGGTCTTGCTAAGTGGGCTGTTAGTAAAGCACTTAATTAACATTAAACTAATGCATTTGTTTAGTGCTAATGGGGAACAAAACATAATGGTAGGGGAAGGCTTAAAAGGGATTGATTAAAATATGTGGCCCATGCCTGTTTGAACATTAAATAAGGAAAAGACAAGGGATAATGGGAAAAAGAGACTCTAGTGGAATTCTAAAAGAGATCATGGGCAGAATTAGTTTCTTACTAGGAGGAGACTGGAGAAGAGAAGAGCAATCTCAAAAAGAGAGTAAAAAAGATAAAGGAAGAGAAACAGACAAAAAAATATATATTATCGTTCCATTGAGGAAGTTTTCTGATTCTAGTTCATCTAGGATTAAAATAGCTTAAGTTTTCTTGGTATTGTTGGGTAACTGAAGCTTGAAAGGTACAACAATATGATTTCAAGTTGAATCTAGTTTGTTCGACGGAGTTGATTGGTTATCTGCTTGGGTTTATTGATTGCTGGGGTTGATTCTTTGATTCTCTGGTGTCATTTGTTTCTGAAAATTCTCCTATTGTCGTTGTTGAACCCTGCTGGATTGGTCATTTGCTGTTGTTGTTGCTGTTTGACTGACCCCCTCATTTTTTGGTTTATACTTCAACTTCCAGGTACATGACTCGAGACTCTATGGTTGTAGCTTCACATATTGAAACATAAAATCAATGAAGATTGACCAAATGTCTTCTGTTGTTTTTTTAAATTGATTCATTGTCTGTGATTTGAACTTGGACTCTAGTTCAATTGTGTGGAACAAAATTAGTTTTGTAATCATATGAACTAGATTCGAACAGGGTTGTTGTATAATTTGAACTGCAATTGGATTGTGTTAACTATCATTTGGTACAGACTGTTAGGTAGTATGAGAACTTGCGTTCCTTATTAACTGGGGATTTTCATGTTCGATAGCTGTTATTTTGAAAGTTTTTCTATGATCCGTTTATTGTGCAGTAGATGTTAGTTGCATTTTGAGGACCAAAATAGGGATTGTTGTAGTTAAGGTAGTTGTACTGGGCTGCACCAATTGATTGAACTATTTGAATTGGTCATAAGTAATCTGGTTGTTAATATGAATACAGGTTGATGCACCTTCACCTAAAGCCAAAGCTTTTTGTAGTTATATCAATCAGCCACTTAGTTAATTGTAACCTCATATGATTAATTACCTTAAGCATCAATTGATATATTAGCTTGAAATAGTATTTTCAAATTAGTACAAGAATGTTAGTAAACATCAGAATGTGCGCGTCTATTGGATTTATCCATTAAACCTGATAAGTTTCACTTAGTTATTAAGGTGTTAATCTGATCAGCAACATCTGAATAATGCATCAGAACAATTGTTAACTGTTGCTCAATTTGAACTATCATGTTTGGCTTAATCACGTGGGCTTAACCATTCCTTTTCCCCCAAGAGGTGTAATCTCCAGATTGATAAACGTGCAGCCCAGGTCCCATTTTATGACTGTATGCGCTTGGACATGGGCTGAGATATACGGATGGCCAGTTTCGAAGCCCGATGTTTGGCTTTGGTAAATCATCACCAATTAGTCTGCTCCAACCCCGAAACAAATCGATTAGGACCTGTACTTGTTTATTTATTAAAGATCAACAAAAATAGAAATCATAGTTACCTTAGGATTTTCCCTTTAAAATAAATAATAGATGAGATGAGCCTCACCAAATAAACGCATAAATTGCGGGGCCCTCAATAAATGGTTAAAATGAAACATTTAGAATTCGGGATGGGCCATTTAGTGAATTTTACGGCCCTCCCCAAAGATAATAATGCGCTAGTCATTCTAGACGCGCTTATAATAATTTACTTTCTTAAACTCGGGTGCACATTTATGTGACCCAAATCTAAATCTCAACAGAGTTGAAATGTGTCAATAACCACGGGTGCATTGATGTGACGTGGTTAGAGATGTATTTTCACAACGTTGCAATTCTCGTTAAAAATAATAATGATAAAAGTAGTAAAAAGTTAAAATTTGCACATAGGTTCAACATGTATTAAAGTCAGATAAATAAGCCGAATATGACAGTTAAGCGACCGTGCTAGAACCACGGAACTCGGGAATGCCTAACACCTTCTCCCGAGTTAACAGAATTCCTTACTCGGATTTCTGGTTCGCGGACTATAATACAGAGTCAATCTTTTCCTCGATTCGGGATTCAACCGGTGACTTGGGACACCATAAATCTCCCAAGTGGCGACTCTGAATCTTTAAATAAAATCCCATTTCGATTGTCCTTTAATTGGAAAAACTCTCTTACACCCCTGCGGGCGCAGGTAAAAATGAGGTGTGACAGCTCTGGCGACTCTGCTGGGGATCAGACCCAGAATCTCTGGTTCAGGATTCAGAATTCGAGCTTAGATAAATTGTTATATTTGGCTTTATCTGATTTTGTTACATGTTTGGGCCTAACGTGCTAAGTGATGCTTTTACCGCTTTGATATTATCTGAACTGTATATAAATTGTTACAAAACCCTTCTCTTCTCATCTTCGGGGATGTGCTCGTTGGTCGAGACTCCCTATTCTTTTAGTGTCATACCTTGAAATAAGAAAGAGGCTCGGACAAGTTACTAAGCCGGATGGCCTTTTGGTTCCCGGTACGAAGCCCCCTCCTCGACTCGAGTTGTCCGCTCGGGTACACAGTCTAGAACAAATACCCTAGGTTATGAACCTAGAATAACTCAGCTTCATGCCGGATCCCTAGTAGGAACGTTTGTTTGCATCACGTGCATTTGACTTCGGAGGCTCAACACAGGGGTTGGGTCTGTCTAGGACAGGTGTACCAAAAATGACAAAAGACTATCCTGATGCATCTTACTTGCTACTTGTGCATTTGTTTGCTTCGGAATTGCATGTTGATCGGCTTTTGAATGTTTTTAAGGAAAGAGAGATAGAGGTACGCGAGTTAAAAAGAGTTAATCGCATGTTTTGAAAAAAAAACAATATCCAAATAGTGTCGAAACTCTGCCGAATTTTTGAAGAAATGAAAAAAAAGGAAAAAAAAAAGAGAAAAAGAAAAAAAAGGTTTTGTTTATGAAAAATAGTTTTATTCGCCAATGAAAAAAGAGTCTTGTTTTCAAAAGAAGTTTGTTTTATCAGCCCGAACTACGCCATTTTGAGTCTCACAGGGTGTGAGATACGTAGGCAGCCCTCATCGGGTCCAACTTCCTTTTCGCAAAAATAGCCAAAAGAACAAAATTTTACTTTTATTTGAAAAATAGTTAGAGTAATGACATTCTTGTCAAAAATAGCTGAATGTCCTTAAAAAGGGCGCTGGAAGGCCGTTTTTGCAAGAACAACCACCTGTAGTCATTTTTTACAAGGCTTTCACCAGTGAGCCAACACAGCCTTAAAATCTTCGTTCTCGAAGTACTGAAAGGCCGTATTTGCGAAATCGGGTTTTTATTTTATTTTTGAAAAAATGTGTGTTAATTTTATTTTGAGTCAAATAAGTCTTAAATTTTAAACACCCCAGTAGACAGCAAGAATGAGCACGAGTCAGAATTTGTCGGTAGCAGTTATGAACAAAATCCCTTTGGAGTTGCATATGTGGTGGGAAGATCTGGGCAAGTCAGAGTAGGATAAGGTCAATCTACATTTTGGGGGGTCTCACCGGGTTATTAAAGATCAGACCTAGAGGAGACATCATAAAGGCTTCGGTTACGTTCTGGGACCCGGCCCATAACGTATTTCACTTCTCGGATTTTGAACTCACCCCGACCTTGGAAGAGATAGCAGGTTATATGAAAAGTATTGCAGGTTTGAGGCATAAGTATCGGATCGCGCCAAGGGCAGTTAACTCTCACAAATTCATGGATTTGCTAAAGATAAGCAAGGAAATCCAATATTCCGAGTTGGAAGGGGGGTTTTTCCACTCTACGTTTTATATACCAGAAGTACGGGCATGTAGGGGGGTTCAATGATCCAGAAAGCGGGGTTTGCAGTAAAGGAAATCGAAGAAAATGGGACGAGCATAGGCGTTTCGCTTTCATGGTAGCATTCTTGGGCATTGTGGTGTTTCCCCGAAAAGACAGAAATATTGATTTAAAGGTGGCGGGAGTCGTCAAAACCCTGATTACCAATAACAAAAGCACGCTTGCCCCTATGATAGTATCCGAGATGTACCGAGCTCTCACATGCTTGTAAAGCCGAGGTAGATTTCTTCGAGGGGTGCAGTTTGTTATTGCAGCTGGGGATGATCGAGCACTTGTGTCATCATCCTCAGTACATGAGCTATAGATCTACAAACAAAAACTGTAGTGAAAAACATAACAAGAGGGTTTCAGGGCTTAGATTGCTGGAGGGGTTTGAAGACTGGGTATCCTATCTCCGTGCCATCACCGCGGTACAAATAGATTGGACATTGGGTTGGCTTCTTGTTGTGTATATGCCCACCACTGGTCCTTACTTCCTCTTAGTGGGACTCCGAGGTATTCAACCTTATGCACCTTACCGGGTGACGAGACAATTGGGAAGATGTCAGGTGGTACACCCAGATGAAGATCTTAGTGTTTATGCAGTCGAGGTTGGCAACGACGGCCAATTTCATGAAAAGACCGTTCGTTATATATGGAGCAAATGCCAGTACTTGCCGGCGAATACTCGAGTGCATGACCTATCCAGAGGCAAAGTCTCACCTGCTTATCTCGCCTGGTATAGAAAGAAGAGCATTTCAAGAGACAAACCAGAACGGCCGACCAAAAGACCTCACCTCCAAGATTTTGCTGAGTCATCGCAAGAACAGTGGGGTTGGCTTGCAAAAGAAGAAAACTACAGGGCAGAAATAGGCAAGCTAAAACAACAGATTAGGGACCTGGAGTTTGAAAACAGTGTGCAAGCTGCTGCCGACAAAGGGGAAAGGAACAAATTGGCCCAAGAAATAGGGGCCCTAAAGGCCCAAATCCGACAAATAAGAAAAGATGCTGACAACCAACAAAAGAGTCGGTCGGATGAAAGGTTGATAAATGGGCTAAAAATCAAATCACCGAATGTCAAAAAGGTTCAGAAAGATCGGAAGCTAGCAAGAATCTGAGCCAGATGGGCAAGGGGTACAGAAGCGCGAGCAAATCATATGCGGCAAATAAAGAGGGACTACGAAGGGAACATCGCTATAATGAGAGAAACAATATCCACTCTCAAAGAGCGGATCTTTAGACAAGCCCGAGATGCCAGAATAGATAGGAGGCATTGTTATGATCTGATGGCCCGAATGGAGAAACAGATGAATGAGTTTCAGGATCAACTCTTTTACAACGCTTAAGTGCTAGGGACGCGGAATCAACAAATAGAGCGATTGCTTATGGAAAGGGAAGAATCGACGATATCGGGCACTACATCACCATAAAGTGCCTAGCTTGTGAGGATATCTCCCGTACCACCTTCTTTGATTCAATAATGATTTATGTCCACCATATCATTGGAAGATTTGAAAGATCTACAGAGGGTCTTGAACCAAAGCCCGCGGCGAGGCCGAACGACGCCCCCCGGGCGCCAAAATTCAAAACTCTGAGACATTCACAGTTTGAAGTCTGTATGTTCCTTGTCTTCAGAGTCTGTTGCCCGTTGGAGTTTGTATTTCCCCTTTTTGCATAAAGTCTGTAGTCTATATCAAGTCTGTCGGTTTCCTTTCAAAAATGTCTTCCCTTGTAATAGAACGTTTTTGCTAATGAAGATTGAAAAATCCAAAAATGATGTCTTTATTTTTCGCACTTGTGGTCAGAACTACGCACGGTCTGATTCATGCGGGGACATGATACGTAGGCAATCCACATAAGATTCGACCACCATCAAAAGGAAAAAATATATACATATAGAAAAGAGAAAAAATGAGAAAACAAAGAAAATAAAGGAAGGATTGGGAGGCGTTCAAAAGGAGCACAATTATAAGAAGCCGGAATGACGCACGTAACTGAAGCAAATGCATGATAGAAAGGGTTAATTGCCTAGTTTCATTGCATCCTCAATGTGTGTTTTCCTATCTGTTGAAAACCCTAACACTAACAGGTTGCTCCCATTTTTGTCCTCTTTCAATCTCCAGAAAGGTGGTTGGTTGTGGTTCTAAAGTAACGCTTCCCTGCAACACGAAGGCAAAAGACAATGGCAGAGAACAACAGAATTAATTGGGTTGGTACCGATGCCCGAAAACACCTGGTTGAACAGGACTACGGGTTGGTAGAAGAGGTAAAAATGTTGAGACAGCATGTGGCAGACATGTATCGGGCATGGATGATTGGGAAAGCACCACCCTTGCCACCGCCTAGCTTCCTGAACTCTATCCTTACCCAAACACCTAACACAATAGCGGATGGTCCTCCATACTCTCCATATCTACCCACTTATGACAGCTTTCCCAGCCACCTGAGTAGCTCCATCACTCGTCGTCCAACTACATTTTTCCAACGCTACTCCCCTCCCCAACACTATTTCTCTCCATGAGACTCCCAAAGACATGCTTCACTTTCCAAGTACCCAGCTGCACAAAATGCCTATCCACCCCCACGAGCACACTAGAAACCCCCTGGATCTGGTTTTAGGCCAAACCAGGCATTTAGGAACAAGAGGTTGCTGAAACGAGAAAAGTCTCTCACCCCTATCGGAGAATCTTATGCAAGTATGTTTGAAAGGATAAAGCATGCTGGTCTGATTGAGCCGCTCCCCGAATATACTCCAGATCCACGTGCAAGAAGCTTTGATCCTACTACATGATGCACATACCACTCCAATGTCCCAGGCCATAGCATTGAGAGTTGTCATTCGTTGAAAAGGGAAATAGAAAGAATGATTCACGAAGGAGTGATTGCGATTGACGACAGTAATAAAGAGCATGTGAACCCTCTTGGGATATTGACTATGGTTGAATATGTTGAAGCGGATAGTGGTCTCGATGCGAAGCTCAGTGGCTAAGATGCCATGCTTGGTAATTGGGGAGACGCTCTATTCCTTGGTCAGCCGGAGTGGGGCTTTTGGTGGTTTATTTTGTTGTCATTTATGTTATCCGGGTTATTCTAGGGTTGTGATACAGATATTTTCTTGTGTCAAACCCTATTATCCTTCCATTTTGTCATAGGTGTTTGCTTAGTTTTGTCCAGGTTTGTTTCAGGTTTGTTCCAAGATTGTACTCTAGTTGCTTTACTTGTCTTGTTGTGCGAACCATTTCACCGATTGTCTAATGCAAATTCTGGTCTTTTGTTATCTCCGGTCATCTTCTTTGTTTAGTTCCTTTTTATCCTTTTGTGTTTTCTTTTGTGCAAACGTCGATTCTAATGACATGACATGAGCGCAAGGTTTAGTCCTAATCTTAAAAGTTAATTATAAAGCCATTGGGAGATGATCGGGACACTTAAGGGAAATAGGAACAACTTGAGGTCATTTGAAGCCCGAGCCGCGTGAAACTAGGGCAAGTAAAATACAAAGAAAACCATAAAAGCAAGTTAGCCATATTGGCAAGGAGGTTGTTCATGGTAACGAAAGTGAGAGTGTTTCCCAACGGTGCTTTAAAAATGACAAATGAAAAGGCGAATGTATGGATATGGTTATCAAGTCTGGCACAATCAGAAGATGTGGCGAATGTTTAATTGGGTTGTTTGTGCTTGGCATGTTTTGAAGATTGGAATGACTAAGGCATTTTATTCCTCTACCTAAATACTTCATCCTTCGTTTAAACCTTTGAGCCTTATTGGTTTTCTTTCATACCCCTCGTTCGGAATCGGTAGCAAAGATTAGAAAACACAAGCATGGAAGATAAAGAAAAAGAAAAAGAAAGAGGAAAAGAAAACAACAGAAACAACAAAACAACAAAAGAGGAAGGAGAAAGGAGAAAGGAGAAATGAGAAATGAGAAATTAGAAAAGAGAAAGAAAAAGGAAAAGAAAAGAAAAGGAAAAAAAAAGTGGGAACTACATCTGACCTGATTCCTCAAAAAGGATACGTAGGCGTTTCACGGCTCGGTCATAGTGTAACAAAAAAAATCAAAAATCCCCAAGCAGAAACTGGGGCAGGAGTTGTGTGTGAGGTAAAGAAATCTGATTCCGAAGGTTGTAAATTTTGAACCCAAATCGATTCGTTTTGAGCCGCTAGTACCCTTTCTTTCTAGCCCTATCCAAAATCCCACGTTACGGTCCAAAGAAAGACCTTTTGACCAGTCTTCGAAAGATGCCAAGTCATGCAAATGGAAGTCGAGAATAACACTCTGATCCCCGACAGAAAAGTAATAAAATGAGAGAGTCTCATCGGTGAAAACCTTCACGGGCACCTTGAGGCGGCTATAAGTTGAGAGAAAAACCAAAATGAGAGAGGCTTGTTAGTGAAAACCCTTCGGGCACTACAAGTCGAATAAAGATTGAGAATCAGATAGGAAAGCACCAGACGAAGATTGTGAAAGGGAATTAACGACGGAGGATAGGCCACGTGTGCATGTCATGGCCAATAGAGTTGGTATCCACATCTGATAGGTTTTACTTTGTAGTTTTCTTGTTAGGAGTCATCTCTTTCTTTTGTCTTTTACTCCGTTCCTTTTTTTTATCTCCTCTTCTTTAGTCTCTTTGGTCAGAACAAGTGAGAAATTATTTCAAAATTTGCCATCAGCTTTCCAATTATGCAAGACGAGATCTGACTAGTACCTCAAAGTGGTATAAGTTAGGAAAGAACAAGCTCAATAAGCTGGTAATAGTCAACGTGCTTTGAGGTTCGGGCAAAATACCCAAGATTGGTCTATATCAATTCAGGGACAATGCAACAAAAGGAGGGCCAGGGGGATTGAACTGAGGGTGTATGCGATGATGAGATTGACAAAAGGGTGAAAGAGTGTCAAGAAGGATATCCCCAGCAGAAATCGAAGGTTATAAGGCCAAGGACAGCGTAAAAATCAAGAAAGAACAACGCGGAAAGCGATGAACATAATTTGGAAATTCATAGGAGACTCGAAGGTTGGGGAAATGCCAGTTCACGAATAGTACCACAAAAGAAGATATTGGGTCTGCACGGGGAAAATGTATTTCAGTAACACAGACGATGGAGAAAGTGGTTAATCAATAAACATGCAAGATCTTTAAGTGAAATCAACTGTTATGAAAAATACATGGGGTCAGATAAGGAGACTGGGAAAATGGTTGAAAAGTTTGTGAATAAGGAATCGTCAAGAAGGTCGGAAGGTATCAGCCAAGTTTCAAGATGGTCAGACAACGCATAGCATGGAAAAAAAAGAAGGAAAACCATCCCCAGCAGGAGTATCACAACCAACCACCACGTTTTAAACTGACCGAATTCTTTCTTTGATTTGAAATAGGGACAGGAAATGCTATTGATGACGGAAAGGTATGATATAAGGAAAGTTATCAAACTGGGGCAGAAAAATTTTCGTTCATTTTTGAAAATTTTTCTGAAGTCAGGTACCCACTTGAGGAAGAAGGAAGATAACATATTTTTAAAAAAGTGTTATCCCCAGCAGTTTGTGAAGGAATGAAACATCAGTTTTGAGGGAAGTAGTGTTGAAGAAGGAAGACAATACAGGTTTTGAGGGAAGCAGTTCTGAAGAAAGATAATTCAAGTTAGAAGGAAAATGGTTCAGAAAGTAAGGGGGAACAATGGCAATACGAATGCAGTTCTAAATTTTTGTTGAAGTCAGGAGCCCACTTGAAGAGAGGAATGGCGTTTTATTTTGTAAGTTGTTGTTGAAGTTAGGAGCCCGCCTGAAGAGAGGAATAGCGTTTTATTTTCTAAGTTGTTGGTTGAAGTCAGGAGCCCGCCTGAAGAGAGGAATGGCGTTTTATTTTCTAAGTTGTTGTTGAAGTAAGGAGCCCGCCTGAAGAGAGGAATGACATTTTATTTTCTAAGTTATTGGTTGAAGTCAAGAGCCCGCCTGAAGAGAGGAATGGCGTTTTATTTTCGAAGTTGTTGTTGAAGTCGGAAGCCCGCCTGAAAAGAGGAATGGCGTTTTATTTTCTAAGTTGTTGTTGAAGTCAGGAGCCCGCCTGAAGAGAGGAATGGAGTTTTATTTTCTAAGTTGTTGGTTGAAGTCAGGAGCTCGCCTGAAGAGAGGAATGGCGTTTTATTTTCGAATTTATTGTTGAAGTCAGGAGCCCGCCTGAAGAGAGGAATGGCATTTTATTTTCTAAGTTGTTGTTAAGTCAGGAGACCGCCTGAAAAGAGGAATGGCGTTTTATTTTCGAAGTTATTGGTTGAAGTCAGGAGCCCGCCTGAAGAGAGGAATGGCGTTTTATTTTTGAAGTTGTTGTTGAAGTCAGGAGCCCGCCTGAAGAGAGGAACGACGTTTTATTTTTAATTTGTTGTTGAAGTCAGAAGCCCGCCTGAAGAGAGGAATGGCGTTTTATTTTCTAAGTTGTTGGTTGAAGTCAGGAGCCCGTCTGAAAAGAGGAACGGCATTTTATTTTTAAGTTGTTGTTGAAGTCAGGAGCCCGCCTGAAGAGAGGAATGGCATTTTATTTTCTAAGTTGTTGGTTGAAGTCAGGAGCCCGCCTGAAGAGAGGAATGACGTTTTATGTTCGAAGTTGTTGTTGAAGTCAGGAGCCCGCTTGAAGAGAGGAACGACGTTTTATTTTTAAGTTGTTGTTGAATTCAGGAGCCCTCCTGAAGAGAGGAATGGCATTTTATTTTCTAAGTTGTTTGTTGAAGTCAGGAGTCCGCCTGAAGAGAGGAATGGCGTTTTATTTTTAAGTTGTTGTTGAAGACAGGAGCCCGCTGGGAGAGAGGAAGGGCATTTTATTTTCAAGTTCTGAAGTCGGGAGCCCGCCCGTATAAAAGAGGAATACATTGAAGTTTGTAGTCAGTAACGCGACGGGTTACAACAAAAATCCCCAGCATAAATTAAAGTTCAGAAGTCAAAAGGAAGGCAACACTAGTCAGAAGAAGGCAATTCAAGCTTCGAAGGAAAAATAATTCGAAGCTCACAAAAGGAAATGAGAATTTCAAATTCGGCAATCAAGTGAAGACTACGAGTCAAGACAGAAAGAAAGAAACATCAGAGGAAATACCAGTCAGCAAGACATCAAAGCAATAAGAGACACAGGAGCAAGTCTGAAGATCTAGATAAGATTTTGTAATTCCTAGTTTAGTCTAGCTTCTTGTTTTCTTTTAGCATGGTGTAATAAGGAGGTTAGTAAGCAGGTAGCAGCAGCAGCAATAGCAGTAACAACAAAACCACAGCTTCATGGTAGTCTCAACTACCGAAACTTCTCGAACTACATTGACCTGATTCCCTTTTAGCCAGGGATATGTAGGAAACCTTTGAAGCAGAGGTTCGGTCAAATCTTTCAAAAATGCTTCACACGGAGTAGCCGAACGGGCAAAAATCGCTCGTATCCGCTCACTTTATCTTTGCACGAAAACTCTTCATGTTTCCGGACAAAGAGGGGCAGCTGTGAGCATGTGATTTTTGCCCTACAAGACCTACTCCCAAAAATTCAAAATAAAATAGTTTTGTGTTGCTTGTGATTTATTTGTACTTGTCTGTGCATGTTTATTTTTACTTTAATTAAGAAAAATACAAAAATATTTGTTGCATGTGCATTTAGGAGTTAAGTTTACAAGTAGGAATTAATTGAACAATATTTGGATTTTGCGAGAATGAAAATCACAAAATATGTACTTGCCATTTTTATTTTATTTTTTTAGCATTTAATCTCCAGTTGTGTGATTTTATTTTAGTTGGTATTTAATGGTGTGATAAATGTTATTAGGAAATAATTAGTATTTTTTTAATTTGGTTTATAATTTAATTTAGAAGTTTAGTTTTATTAATTAGGAAATAAAAGAAAATTGAAAAGGAAAAGATAATAAGAAGAGGAAATCTGGTTGGGCCAATTTGGCCAAGCCCAAGACCAAAACCCAGTTCCTACTCAAGAAAATCAGCCCAATACCTGCCCCAAATCCAGTCCACCTGCGACTAACCTAGAACGACATCGTTTGGGCATTGTGAATCTGGACCATCAATCTCATACGATCAAACGGTGCAGTCCGTCTCCAGATATATCCAAACGACGTCGTATCTGGCCAATAGATCCAAGCCATTGATTTGTTTTGATTGAACGGTCCAGATCACCCCGCCCATAACCCGTTTTTGACCCATTCACTATATCCGGTCTAACCCGATCCCTAGTACTACTCCAAACATCACCGTTTCTCATTAGTGAAATGATCAAGGCCGTTGATCGTGAATGATCCAACAGCCAAGATCAAATCCCCACCCCACTATATATTACTAAAACCATACCCCGCCCCCTAAGCCATACCCCCCCCCCTTCGCCTTCGTCTCTAACCTAGAGACAGGCCCGAACACCTGCCGCCTTCAACCACCGCCCTCCACCCACCAGAAATCGCCTCACGGCGGTTTCGGTGGTCCAAACAGCCCCAAAATTACACCATAGCCTCCCCACGACGTCCTCTTTCCAAATCTCATATCATCTTTCCTCGAATCAGTACCCAACGATTCGAATCTTAGATCGAAGAATCGAACCAAACTCTAATCCGTCCAATGACCACCAAAATTACACCACAGCTTCCCCTCGACCTCCCCAACCTAACCCCTCTAACCATCACCCCCGAATTGTGGCTGACTGCTTCGAATCTCAGATCGAAGGCACGACCTCAAACCTCAAACCTACCCAATCAGTCCTAAAGTTACACCACTGAACCACCTAGCTACCCCCGTCCCAAATCCCACCCAGGTTCTGTCCAAATCTTGTTAGAGCTTTTCGAATTTCAAATCGAAGGCAAACCCTAGAGGTACCAGCTTCAGACTGTGTACAAAGTTAAAGGTTTGAGTTCTTAACTGACTTTAGTCGAGTGTTCTCAGTCGAGAACACTCGATTAAGGTCCGTTTTGGCTTCAAAATTTCAAGACGAAGTGTCAATGAGAACGGAGTTCATTTGGGTTTCTGATTTTTAAGGTATTTCTCCTTTTTTTTCCTTTTTCTTCTTTGATTGTTGTTTGTTGTTTGCCTAATTAGGTTTCCTTGCTATGTTTGTCAATTAATCCTCCTCCTCTTTCGGACCTTTTTCTGGTCCAAATTTTCGTCACTGTATTAATTGGATTTCATAGTTGATAGTATTTAGTTGGAATCGCTCGAACCCCTGTCTGTTTGGTTGCACTCTGGATTAGCTTGTTCTTTACATTGTTGAGTATTTCGAGTTAAACAAGTTTAGTGGGTGATTGTATAAAACTGTGATCGTTTGAAATTACTGTTGATTCAAATTGTTTTATTAGGTTATGTTTGATTCTTTCCTCTCTATTGCCAATTAGTTTGTTGCATATGAATTTGGGATATTACAATGTTTCATTCATTTTTAGGCAAGTATTGGTTTAGAATTGTGAATGCAGTCAGTTATTCCCATATACATGTGCATCTTAGCAGTTTTACATCAGTCTGCTATTTGATCTAATCTAAGTTCTAAGTTCGAACTGCTAAGTGAATTTGAATTAAATTGGTTATAGCTGTTGTAGTTTGGTGATCAATTAGGAATCAGCTTAGTTATTTGATTAAGGAGATTGGTTATAGCTGATGAGGTACATGGGATTGGACTAGGACAGTAAATCACAGTAATTTCAGGGGTAGTTTCGGGGTTTAAAAGTTTGGCAAAATGGTCTTGCTAAGTGGGCTGTCAGTAAAGCACCTAATTAACATTAAACTAATGTATTTGTTTAGTGCTAATGGGGAACAAAACATAATGGTATGGAAGGCTTAAAAGGGATTGATTAAAATATGTGGCCCATGCCTGTTTGAACATTAAATAAGGAAAGGACAAGGGATAATGGGAAAAAGAGACTCTAGTGGAATTCTAAAAGAGATCATGGGCAGAATTAGTTTCTTAATTTTTCCTGAGTACTTTTGAGAGCTGGCAAGGCCAGTGTTTGGGTATAAGTGGAGGGACTTAGTA
The DNA here is from genome assembly GCF_000393655.2 of Nicotiana sylvestris. Lineage (NCBI taxonomy): Eukaryota > Viridiplantae > Streptophyta > Magnoliopsida > Solanales > Solanaceae > Nicotiana > Nicotiana sylvestris. The sequence goes on from NC_091061.1 coordinate 109,954,413, forward strand.
CAGAACTAGGAGGAGACTGGAGAAGAGAAGAGCAATCTCAAAAAGAGAGTAAAAAAGATAAAGGAAGAGAAACAGACAAGAAAAAATATATTATCGTTCCATTGAGGAAATTTCTGATTCTAGTTCATCTAGGATTAAAATAGCTTAAGTTTTCTTGGTATTGTTGGGTAACTGAAGCTTGAAAGGTACAAGAATATGATTTCATGTTGAATCTGGTTTGTTCGACGGAGTTGATTGGTTATCTGCTTGGGTTTATTGATTGATGGGGTTGATTCTTGGATTCTCTGGTGTCATTTGTTTCTGAAAATTCTCCTATTGTCGTTGTTGAACCCTGCTGGATTGGTCATTTGCTGCTGCTGTTACTGTTTGACTAACCCCCTCATTTTTTGGTTTATACTTCAACTTCCAGGTACACGACTCGAGACTCTATGGCTGTAGCTTCACATGATTGAAACATAAAATCAATGAAGATTGACCAAATGTCTTCTGTTGTTTTTTTTAAAATTGATTCGTTGTCTGTGATTTGAACTTGGACTATAGTTCAATTGTGTGGAACAAAATTAGTTTTGTAATCATATGAACTAGATTCGAACAGGGCTGTTGTATAATTTGAACTGCAATTGGATTGTGTTAACTATCATTTGGTACAGACTGTTAGGTAGTATGAGAACTTACTTTCCTTATTAACTGGGGATTTGCATGTTCGATAGCTGTTATTTTGAAAGTTTTTCTGTGATCCGTTTATTGTGCAGTAGATGTTAGTTGCATTTTGAGGACCGAAATAGGGATTGTTGTAGTTAAGGTAGTTGTACTGGGCTGCACCAATTGAGTGAACTTTTCGAATTGGTCATAGGTAATCTGGTTGTTAATATGAATACAGGTTGATGCACCTTCACCTAAAGCCAAAGCTTGTAGTAGTTATATCAATCAGCCACTTAGTTAATTGTAACTTCATATGATTAATTACCTTAAGCATCAATTGATATATTAGCTTGAAGTAGTATTTTCAAATTAGTACAAGAATGTTAGTAAACATCAAAATGTGCGCGTCTATTGGATTTATCCATTAAACCTGATAAGTTTCACTTAGTTATTAAGGTGTTAATCTGATCAGCAACATCTGAATAATGCATCAGAACAATTGTTAACTGGTCTTTTGCTCAATTTGAACTATCATGTTTGGCTTAATCACGTGGGCTTAACCATTCCTTTTACCCCAAGAGGTGTAATCTCCAGATTGATAAACGTGCAGCCCAGGTCCCGTTTTATGACTGTATGCGCTTGGACTTGGGCTGAGATATACGGATGGCCAGTTTTGAAGCCCGATGTTTGGCTTTGGTACATCATCACCAATTAGTCTGCTCCAACCCCGAAACAAATCGATTAGTACTTGTTTATTTATTAAAGATCAAAAAAATAGAAATCATAGTTACCTTAGGATATTCCCTTTAAAATAAATAATAGATGAGATGATCCTCGCCAAATAAACGCATAAATTGCGGGGCCCTAAATAAATGGTTAAAATGAAACATTTAAAATTCAGGATGGGCCGCTTAGTGAATTTCACGGCCCTCCCCAAAGATAATAATGCGCTAGTCATTCTAGACGCGCTTTTAATAATTTATTTTCTTAAACTCGGGTGCACATTTATGTGACCCAAATCTAAATCTCAACAGAGTTGAAATGTGTCAATAACCACGGGTGCATTGATGTGACGTGGTTCGAGATGTATTTTCACGGCGTTGCAATTCTCGTTAAAAATAATAATGATAAAAGCGATAAAAAGTTAAAATTTGCACATAGGTTCAACATGTATTAAAGTCAGATAAATAAGTCGAATATGACAGTTAAGCGACCGTGCTAGAACCACGGAACTCGGGAACGCCTAACACCTTCTCCCGGTTTAACAGAATTCCTTACTCGGATTTCTGGTTCGCGGACTGTAGTACAGAGTCAATCTTTTCCTCGATTCGGGATTCAACCGGTGACTTGGGACACCATAAATCTCCCAAGTGGCGACTCTGAATCTTTAAATAAAATCCTATTTTGGTTGTCCTTTAATTGGAAAAACTCCCTTACGCCCCTGCGGGCGCAGGTAAAAAGGAGGTGTGACAATCAATAGTCGATCCCAAATCAATTTTACCTTTTCTATGGCTTGCTGAACCAGGTCTGGCCCGTGTAATCCATATTCTCTAACATCAAACCACCTTATAGGCGACCTACACTTCCTTCCATAAAGAGCTTCGTATGGAGCCATCTGAATATTGGAATGGTTACTATTATTACATGCAAACTCAATAAGCAGAAGGTGATCATCCCAGCTACCTTTGAAGTCTATTACACAAACTCATAACATATCCTCCAGTATTTGAATACTACGCTCAGCATGTCTGTCTGTCTAGGGATGAAATGTTGTACTAAGACTTACTTGAGTCCCCAATTCTTTTTGGAAAGACCTAAAGAAGTTAGCTATAAATTGAGATCCTCTATCAGAGATAATAGATACAAGGACATCATGCAGTCGTACTATTTCCTTAAAATAATGTTTGCATAATCCTCTGAGGAATATGTAGTTCTAACGGGTAGAAAATGGGCTGACTTTGTAATCCTATCTACAATCATCCATATCAAATCGAACTTACGCTGGGTACGAGGTAAGCCTACGATGAAGTCCATATTGATTACTTCCCATTTCCATGACGGAATCTCCATAGCCTGCAATAAGCCAGGTTTTTTATGCTCAATCTTAACCTACTGACAGTTAGGACACTGAACAACAAATTCTGCTATATCCTTTTTCTTTCCATCCCACCAATACACTTCCCTAATATTATGATATATCTTTGTTGCTCCTAGATGGATAGAATAACCAGAATAGTGAGTTTCTCCCATAACCTACCGACGCAGCTCCGCAACATTAGGCACATTTAATTGCCCTTGATATCTAAGGACCCCATCTTCTATAATTTCAAACGGCATCTTCTCCTTCTGAAGGGTGGTATCCCTATAAAGAACTAACACAGGATCCTCGTACTGCCATTCCTTTACTTAATTTATTGAAGAGGATGTTACCGTATCCTGAATAGTAATTCCAATATTGTTTGAGTCCAGTAACCGAACTCCAAGACTAGCTAGCTGATGAACCTCATGGGCTATTCCCCTCTTTTCTGGCTACAAATACGACATGCTACCCATAGATCTACGGCTGAGGGTGTCGGCTACTACGTTCGCCTTCCCCAGATGGTATAAAATATTAACATCATAGTCTTTAGGTAGCTCCAACAATCTCCTTTGACGTAGATTCAATTCCTTTTGCTTGAAGATGTACTGGAGGCTCTTATGATCCGTATAGATATCAACGTGAATGCCATACAAGTAACGCCTCCACATCTTTAGTGAATGAATCACCGCGGCTAACTCTAAATCGTGGGTCGGGTAGTTCTTCTCATGCTTTCTTAGTTGTCTAGAAGCATAAGCCACAACCTTACCACGTTGCATCATCACACAACCCTATCCAACGCCTGAAGCATCATAATAGATAACGTAACCATCAGTCCCTTCTGGAAGAGTTACAACCAGTGCTGAAGTTAATCTGTCTTTTAAGGCCTGGAAAACTCCATTGGCAAGCGTCGGTCCACTGAAACCTAGTTCCCTTTTGAGTTAACTTACATGGTTATCCTAATCTTGTACAATTCAGGAAATTCCTCTCTTCGGAGGCCCAAACTTCATCTTTTATCCCTCACAATTGCGCCCTTATCCCATTATTAGGGCAACATTTCATCTATTCTAAACGTTACTAGTCTTAGACTCCTTTGAGTTCACTCGGGCTATACTGAGCCTTCTATAACTTAGAGAAACCATCAACTCTCTTATGAACTTATCCCCAAGGACTTATCCATTCTTGTTACCTTTTTACTAATCTTTTCTTATCCTTCCTCCTGTCTTCCTAGAACCTTGTCGTTTTACCATACTTTGGCTTGCGACCTACAGATATCTATTTATCTTTATTCGCAACCTTTATTAAAGCTTCTTGCACCATGGATTTCCATATTTTATTCCAGAACATCAAGCAAGACACCACATATCACTTTGGTCAAATGAGCTTAGAAGAGAAGAAAATTTCGTTACAAGTTTCATGCAATAACATGCCAAATGGAGAAGCTACGAACCATCATTAGTGTTGTAGGTCTAGGAAAAGTCTTCATTGCCTCAGTCTCTTGTGTATCCACTCGTATGTCTTTACCCGAAATAATATGCCCAAGAGTGCAAAAAAAGTCGATAGAATCAGAAACCTCTCTCTAAAAAATTCTCTGCCTTCTCTCTAGAAAATTCAGTGAACAGTACTTTCGACATCACTTTCCGGTCCCGAAATACGGTGGTGGTAACCAACCAACTTGGTGTCAACAGATACATAATCTCCTTACAAGTAATACCCAATTGGTTACAACTTCAGATCTATAGTCAATTTTTGTAGATCTTAATTTCATTTTCACAAGTTACTGTAGCACACAGATCTCTTCATTCAATTTCAACACAGATTGCGTGAAGCAAATTCAAATCACAGTAGTATCGGTTTATTGCAAACATACTGCAACTTTGTCATGTAAGTAAGTGTTAAAGAAATACAACTGTAATGGACACACAGGAAGGTGGCCAGCCACTTTTGGTGGCTGCGCTACCTACACAACAACCTCCAAACATGGCACAAACATCAGGGATCACAAATAAGCCGATGGATTACTCCAAATTTCTAAAACCTTGCACTTTAAATGCTGCAATGCAGGAGCAACAGGAAGTGGAGCCAATTGATATTCGTACACCTACAATATTAAATGGAGAACATGTTATTCAGTTCACAGAAGCAGAAGTAGAAAGGATGGATATCATTGAAGGATTACAATATGCAATAGTTGGTAAATGTTTTTATGGAAGCCCAGAAATTCAACAACTGCGTAAGTTAATACCAATTCAATGCGAATTAAAGGTGAATGTAACATTGGATTTCTAAGGGATAGACATATTTTGATTAGAATGACATTAAAGCAGGACTATCTTCATTTCTCATCAAAAACTCATTACATTAAGGACAGGGATGGCTATCAATATCAGCTTAGGCCGTTGATCTATGACTCAAAGTTTAGAGCAGATGAAGAAACACCCAAGGCAATGGCTTGGATCTCATTCCCAGGTCTATTTCCAACCTTTTTTGTAAAGGAATGTCTATTTTCTCTAGCTTCAGCAGTAGCTAAACCTATGCATCTCAACATGGCTACAATTAACAAAACCAGACCTAGTTGTGCTAGGGTGAAGGTACTAGTTGATCTACTTGCAGATTTTCCTAAAAAGGTGAGGATGGACATATTCAACGAAGCTAAAGGAACAACAAGAAATGAATGGGTGAGAATTCAATATGACATGCTGCCTAAATATTGCAGACATTGTAAACTTCAAGGGCATGATCAATTTGAATGCTGGAGGATACACCCTTAATTATATGTGGAGAAGGAGAATGATGACCAAGCAGATACAACTAAGAAATAGGACATAAAGAACTCACAGCCTATAAAAATGTTATCTAGTGGAAAGGTCGTGGGAAATGTGATTAATACAGCAAAAGAGCAATGGAAGGAAGTAAAGGACAACAGAGTTAGAATTGCAGTAAATCAAAATACTAGTCGTAGTAATAATGGAATGGAGATATCACCAGCTAAGCAGCTGGAAAACAATAACAATAAAGAGGATACAAGCATTGTAGAGAGACAAGCAGAACCACAGAGCAACAATGGTAAGGAAGTGGAGGCTATAGACAATGAAGATAATGATCATGTTCATGTAGCTAACAAGTTTGAAATATTACGAGGGCTGGAGGAAGAGGAGGAACCTATTAATCAATTGGCAAAAGTGACAGATAATGCAGCAGCAAGCAGTAGTACACCTCACAACCATGCATCTACAAAACAAAAACCAAAAAATATGGTCAATAATGAGGGAAATTTAAATCCTGCAGCACAAATTTTTCTTCTTAATTCATTGGGGATTAGCTCGACTAATGGCCTAGTCATTGGAAATGAGGCATCAAAAGCTATAAACGATACTGCACAATGGGTAGAAAGAAGTTTGAAGAATAAAACAGGAGAGGGAATAGTGAAGAACAATAAACCATGCCAGCAAATCCCTTCACAAGATAAATTAGTGAACAAGGTACCTAATAAAACTCCATATTCTCAAGCAGAAGGGTCAAAATCAACTACATTTAAAGAAAGAGTGCAAGGTTGTGGAGGCAGGCTATGGGATACACAAAGGGAATACGATTCAGAGGAGAACGAAGTACCACAAGGAGCACAAGCTGATGAGGAACCAAATGAGAAGGACAAAGAAGAAGATGAGGAAAGTATAAATGGAGAGCACCAAGTCAATGACAACAATACAACTGAAATTACAGAAATTAGAAACTATGAAGGAAGAGACCAAGAGGTAAATGATCCTGGAGGAACAAAAGATAATCAAATTCAGATATCACAAGAAGACCCACAAGGACACAACACAACAGACAAGGAGAAACAACCAAGACATAAAACAAAAATATTGAATATTACTGTTACAATGGAGAAAAATCAGTTGCAGCTGTTAAAAAGAGGAGAAGAGAAGGCCTTGGTCCCTAAAAGGAATGCATTTGCAGCTACATCAGGAAGTAAGGAAGACAATGAAGAAAGAGAAGAACCTGGTAAGTCAGGATACGACATGGATCAAGAATCAATTACACAACACCTTATGAATGCGGCAAGGCAAGGTGACTTATCACCTGCGCAAGTGGACAAGGCAAAATCAGCAGCAAAAGGCAAGAAGAAGCAACAAAAAGATAACCATGCAGTACCAAAAGCTGGGGTGCACACAAGGAGAACACTAACTAAATCCAACAATCAGTAATGAATGCTATCAATTGGAATATAAGGTTAGTCAACACACAGAAAGCCTTTGAAAGGTTGACAAAAATGCACAGGAAAAATCACTATGATTTTGTAGGATTAATGGAGCCAAAGCAACAAGCAAAAAAATGGAAAGGTACAGAAACAAGATAGGACTTGCACAAGCAATTTTAAATGTTTCCAACAAGATCTGGGCATTCATAGATGAAGCATTTGAAGTAACTGTCATGTACAATATGGTGCAATAATTAACACTACGATTGGTTCATACTGAATTGCATGTGGAGTTTGTTCTAACTTTGATATATGCTAAATGTGATGCAATTGAGAGGATAGAATTATGGGATTCATTATATGAAATGACAAGGGATATGAATGCACCATGGCTAGTAGGGGGAGATTTCAATGTAATATGGGACGAAGAAGAGAAGTTTGGGGGGTTACCTGTGTCATTGAATGAAATTGATGATTTTCGACATTGCGTCAACACTTGCAATCTCTTCGATCTTGGATTTAAAGGTAGCATATTTACATGGTGGAATGGAAGAGCAGAGGAAGACTGTATATTCAAAAGACTAGACAGATGCTTAGCCAACTCACAATTCCAACAAATATTCCCGGGAATAGAGGTGCAACATTTGGCAAAGACTGGATCCGATCATAGTCCAATGTATCTGAAGTGTGATACTGAGACTCCACCAATAAAAAAGCCTTTTAAGTTCTTGAATTTTTGGGTGGAACATGAAACTTTTAAAGACGTGGTGAGAGAGAACTGGACAGCTGATTTCAGTACAAATCCTTTTACTATTCATAATCACAAGTTAAAACAACTAAAGAAAGCCCTTTCATTGTGGAGTAAGGCTACGTTTGGAAATATTTTCCAAAAGATAGCAAGCATGGAGGAGGTTGTGATGGTTCATGAAGCAGAATTTGAAGCAAATCCTACAGGGATGAACAGGGAAAGGCTACAAAAGGTTAAGGCAGAATTGATCAATTGTCTTGCACTAGAAGAAAAAATTTGGCAACAAAAGGCGGGCATGACTTGGTTTAAGGAAGGGGATAGGAATACTAATCTCTTCCACGCACAAGTGAGAGGTAGGAGGAAGAGACTTCAACTTAACAGAATTCAAGATAGTGGAGGAACATGGATTGAAGAAGAAAAAGAAATTGCAGAAGAGGCTATCAGATTTTACGAGGAACAGTTCACAGAAATAGCTTCTCCTTCTTTATTTGAGATCGTAGAACATGTTCCTAATATGATGAACAATGAATAGAATGCAGAATTGATTAAGCAACCAACAAAAGAAGAGGTTAAAGAGGCAGTATTTGGACTTAATGGTAATAGTGCTGGAGGGCCAGATGGTATGACAGGCAAGCTTTATCATTCTTGTTGGGACATAATAAGGGATGACCTTTTCGACATGGTGAGGGCTTTTTTCAATGGCCATGAGTTACCAAAGTGTGTAACATACACAAACCTAGTTCTGATACCAAAGAAAAAAGAAGTTACCACTTTTTCTGATCTAAGACCCATAAGCCTCAGTAATTTTTCAAATAAGGTTATATCGAGGGTCATTCATGAAAGGCTTGTGAAATTTCTCCCAAATCTGATATCGGAGGAACAGACAGGTTTTGTTAAGGGCAGGGATATAGTAGAAAACATCCTTTTAACTCAGGAGATAGTCACTGACATCAGGCTTAGAACAAAGGCTGGACCAAATATCATCTTGAAGCTAGATATGACCAAAGCTTATGATAGATTATCTTGGCTATTCCTAACAAAGGTAATGAGAAAGATGGGATTCACAGAAAGGTTGATAGGGATTGCCTTTGGATTAGTTTCAAACAATTGGTATTCTATTCTAATCAATGGTCAAGCTCATGGTTTCTTTAAATCCTCAAGAGGAGTAAAACAAGGTGATCCTGTATCTCCAACTCTGTTTATCTTGGCAGCAGAAGCATTATCTAGGGGCCTCAATGCACTTCATACTAACCTATATTTTTGTGGATTTGGAATGCCAAAGTGGAGTCCAAAAATCAATCATTTGGCGTATGCAGATGACATGATTATTTTTTCATCATCTGATGAAACTTCTCTGATGCTGATTATGCAAGTGTTGAATGCATATGAAAATGCATCTGGGCAGCTCATCAACAAGATCAAATCAGCAGTGTACCTGCATCATTTAACACACATGGATGTGGTCAGCAAGGTGGAAAGGATCATAGGCATTCAGAGAAATGAATTTCCTATCACATACCTAGGTTGTCCTATTTTTTATGCAAGGAGAAAGTTGGAATACTATCAGCCCCTAATTACTAAGGTAATGGACAAAATGCAATCCTGGCAGGGCAAATTATTATCAGTAGGAGGAAGGGCAGTTCTCATATCCCATGTGCTGCAAAGCATGCCTATGCATCTACTATCAGCTGTAAACCCTCCCAAATATGTGATAAATAGGTTGCACAAACTGTTTGCACAATTTTTCTGGAGCAGCTCTGTAGGAGGAACTAATAGACATTGGGCTTCATGGAATACCTTATGCATGCCACTTGAGGAAGGAGGAATAGGTTTCAGGTCACTACATGATGTAACAAAAGCATTATTCAGCAAATTATGGTGAAATTTCATAACAAAACCAAGCATATGGAGCTCTTTTGTATGTCAGAAATATTGTAAGAAAATGAATTCAGTAGTTGTTCCATGGAAAAGGGGGTCGCATATTTGGAGAAAAATGCTGGAATGTAGAGATCTTATTGAACATCAAATCTTTTGGCAAACAAAAAAGGGTTCCTCACTTTTTTGGTTCGAAAACTGGATAGGTCTTGGAGCACTATATTTTTTAGTTCCTCAGGACTTTGGCATAGATGAAACAGTACAAAATGTACATGAAGTTACCTTAGATGGTGGATGGGATGTGGACAGGCTATTTGAAAGGCTTCCTGAAGACTTAGCAGTACACATTCTAGAGAAAATCAAACCACCTTCACCTCAACAGATTCTTGACGTGCCTTTTTGGATGCTGGAAACAAGAGGATATTTTAGTGTTAAGTCAGCATGGGATTATACGAGAAGAAGAGAAGAACCACTTAAAGCATATAGAATGATATGGGTAAAGGGACTGCCTTTTAAAATAGCATTTTTCATGTGGAAAGTGTGGAAAACAAAGTTACCTTTAGATGATTTCTTGAAAAAGGTAGGCTACTGCATGCCATCAAAATGCTGGTGTTGTGTACATCCTGCTGAGGAATCTTTTCAGCATTTGTTTTTTAGATCAGAAACTGCAAAGACAACTTGGAAGTATTTTCTATCAAGGGCAGGAATAGCTGTGGAAGGACTTACATTGCACCAAGCAATCACAAAATGTTGGACTGCAAATGTGTGCTTAAGGCTCAAACCGGTAATGCAAGCACTCCCTTCATGCATAGTATGGGAACTCTGGAAAAGAGGAAATAGTATGAAATATGGTGATGTTGTGACAACCAGCAGGGTGATTTATCAAGTGTCATCAAATCTCCAGGCATTGGTGAAAGTGAGAAAGCCAGGGATAGACATGGTACCTCACAAATGGGAAGACCTTATAGCCATGATGGAAAATTTCACTCCTAAACTTAAAGTTACCAAAGTCATGTGGGAACCACCAAGTACAGGATGACTAAAGGTTAATACGGATGGGGCATCGAGGGGAAATCCAGGCAGGAGTTCAATAGGTTTTTGTATAAGAAATGAAAATGGAGACATAGTCAAGTCTGTAGGGAGTGAGATTGAGGAGACAACAAACACAGTAGCTGAAGCGATGGCAATGTTAGAAGCACTACGGTTCTGAAGATTCCAACAATACTCTCATGTATGGCTTCGAACTGACTCAATGTTACTAAAAAAGATAATGGATGGGATTTAGAAACCACCATGGATCATATCTGAGCAGGTAGAGGAAATTATGCAACTAATGATTGGGGGCAATTACACAGTTACTCATATTCATAGAGAGGGCAACAAGTTGGCTGATCATTTGGCTAACTATGCTTTAGATCATGGAGAAATCGAATGCCAGCAATTCTGGCATCTAGATGCACAAGGAAGGAGGTTGATTAATGAAGATAAGATGAAATGTCCAAGTCTAAGGGTGAAGGTGGACAGAAGATAAGAAGCAAACAGAATATAAATAGTAGGAGACATGTCAACTTAATCGACCATCAATTCATAAGGGAGGAGGGTGTGTCTAGCGACAAGGTACAATTATGCTATATTAAAAAACAAACACTCTCCAATAATCAAGATGGGCATGTGATATTAGGCTCAACTCAGTAAAATATAACAATTCTATTGGTATATGCACACGCACGCTAGGGACTTGGCATGGAGGGATGCGAAAATCAATTCATGAAAGCACATGGTTTACTCTGAAAAACGAGAAGCATGTCTTTTGGTTGGGGATGCGCAATCGAGCAAAAATAAATGCAGAAAGGAAAAAAAATGCACAAGCATGGAGGGTAGCTGGGGAAATCACATGCTAACTCATAGAAAAGAATGCTGGAAGGTACACATTATGAGTTAAAGTCCTTTGTTGCGGATTCAAAGCTTGTTCTTTTCGGACAAACAACTGCAGTAATGGTGGGCATGCTTGTCTCTAAAGCTGTGCTCGAGCAGAGAGACATGGAGGTCTATTCTACATCTACCCGAGAAGCATTACACAAAACAAGAGAAGTTTGTCTCCATGGGAAGATTCCAACACGCCTGGACCAGCAGCTTTTTTGAATTGACAATTATTTAATCACTTGGGGAAGACAAAAGATTCATTCTATTGTGTTGTCCAATGATGTTGGCATGATTAAAGGAGCTGGAACGGATCTCTAAATGCTCGAACACGCTTTGTGGTCTTCAATGGACTGTCCTTGGTTTACGTTTTCAGCAGGCAGTATGGAGGAATACATGTAATTCAAGGCGTGGTCCACCAGAATGGGAATCTGCAGAGCATATGCAGTCATTCTTTAATGCAAGCATGCTCATTAGGACCTATAAGGAAAGATTCAAGGGGAATCTGCATCTTGGACTACGATGGGAGACTCACGAGAAGGAGCAGCACGCCATTGTTGGGAACGCTCGTCACGAGAAAAAAAGGAAGCTCTGTATTCTCCAAGTCAAACTGGAGATCACATACTTATTGGAATGCACAATGGGAATCTGCAGACTTTTGAACTTTATATGCATGGAACGCAGGAGAAGGGGTTACAAATGCAAAGCTGGAAAAATGCTATGTATGTAAACATATGATGCATTGGAATTGGGCTAAAGAGACACAAATTTGGCATGCACTTAACTGGGCAATTACTTGTTCAACATTGGGCTTCAGCACAACCTGGGACATGAGAATTCCAGTATGGAAATGATGGATTATGGGCTAGTTTTTAATCTTGATATATCGAGTTTCATTTAATATAGTAGATCAAATGTGATATCAATGTTGAGTTCTTTACTCAATATTGATAGGTATTATGTACTTATCAAGTTTTATTATTTGCATTATGTTAGACATCTGGACAAATTGTTTTTGTTATGCTTTTGTACTTCATTTTGATATATTTATAAAAAAAAAAAATAATAACCCTAGGCGCTTGCCTAGCGGATAAAAAAAAAGAAATAATATGCCCAAGGAAAGCTACAGAGTTCAACCAGAATTCATATTTAGAAAATTTTGCATACAACTTCCCTTCTTGTAGAATTCTGAGCACAGTACATAGATGACCCGCATGCTCATCCTCTGAACGAGAATACACCAATATATTGTCAGTAAATACAATTAGAAATAGATCTAAAATAAGCTTGAACACACAGTTAATCAAATGCTTGAATACTGCTAGGGCATTGGTCAGACCGAATGACATAACCTGAAACTCAAAGTGCCCATATCTAGTCCTGAATGTTGTCTTTGGAACATCTTCATCCTTAACCCTTACTTGATGGTAGCCGAACCTCAAGTCTATCTTTAAAAAACACTTGGCACCTTGCAACTGATCGAATAAATCATCAATTCTCGTGATCGGGTACTTATTCAGTTGCCTATAATCAATACACATTCGTAAGGAACCATCTTTCTTTTTCATAAACAAAACAAGTGCTCCCCACAGTGACGTACTAGGTCTAATAAAACCTTTTTCAAGTAAGTCCTTCAGTTGTTCTTTCAACTCTTTCAGCTATTTGGGGGCCATTCTATAGGGAGGAATAGATATTGGGTGAGTATCTGGTAGTAGGTCAAAAAAAAACTTAATTTCTTGCTCTGGCAGGAGACCCCAAAGCTCATCGGGGAAAACATCGGGAAACTCATTAACCACTGGAATGGACTGAATGGTTGGTGACTCGACTTCCATATCTTGAACCCGAACTAAGTGATAAATATAGTCCTTTATGATCATCTTCCTTTCCTTGAGATAGGAGATAAATTTACCTCTTGGCGATGTGGTATTACATTTCCATTCTAAAACAGGCTCTCCTGGAAAGCTGAAATCAAACCATCTTTGATCTACACTTGATGTTAACATAACAAAACGTCAATCAATCCACACCTATTATAATATCAAGTCCTACCCAATCGAAAACCATGTATCTTATCCTTGTTTATTATCAAATCTATCACGGGCCATTTCGGGTCACATCCATATATATAAATAACAATATAAAAACATAACTTGCATAACTAATTTACAAAAAGTTTTATATACATAGGGGTTGACTAGGCCGCCCAAAACTATATACAGGATAATGTCTGCAAAACCTATAAGTAGGCATAACCATAATATATAAAAGTCGGGACAGGGCTCCCTACATCCTCATAAAATGACCTAACACATTTAGAACCCTGACTTGGTAAATATTCCAGCAAGAGGTGGAACTCATCAACCAAAAACTGACATTTGGAGGAAGTCTATAGTAGAGGGTCCTTGCCTCGTCCTATATAAGAACCACGATCGGACACACCTCAAAGCGGAATCTTCATGTCCTTATCAATTACCTTCCTCATCTTGGCCCGACTACTATCTTCTTCCTGTGTGTATCCTATAACATACACCGATGAACTTTGATTGACGAACTCCTAAGACTGTGGACTAATCGAAACCTTAGAAGAGCTGGTGTCCTCAAATACCTTGACATAGTTTTGAGCCTGAGGGAATCCCGACTGTGCCAATCCATGAACTACTCCCCTCATACCCTGATCAACAGGCTTGAAACTAAGGGTCTTGGTGAGGTCAGAATTCCTCTCACCCCATCTACTGCCGGAATGGTCGAAACAGCTCAAACTTATGATTCATATGGATCATCGGATGGATCCTCCTCACTAGAACCCATGATCTTTGATGGGTTTGAATCCATAGTATAACTTATCTCTCCTTCTAACACCTTCGTAGCCTTCTGACCCGTGCTAGTGGCTGTAGTCTTCGGAGGCATCGCTGAAAACATAACACATCATCAGGAACATGAATGCTTATATCGCACGATCTAAGATAAGAAGATAGGATAACATCCTATATGTCCCGTAGCTCCTATATAGAAGTGTGGCGAAAAACACACCTATAAACAAGACTCTACTAGCCACGGTCTGTAGACAACCCTAGGACAGAACTGCTCTGATACCACTTTTGTCACGACCCAAACCGATGGGCCGCGATGGGTGCCTGAGTCTTACCTGTCAAATATTCCTAAACTTGCGTCAAGGATATGAACCTGTGTAACATATGTTGAATTACGAAGGTAACATCCATGAAGGAAACCTTCCAATAAGGCATATGTACGTATACATGCAAAATACAGTGGGCAAGCCGACAAGGCTGCTATAGACACCTATACATCCAATAACTTTAAGCCGACAAGGCCACATACAACCCAAGTAAACATACTGTCTACAGACCTCTAATGAAAACATAACTGTACAAAAATGGTACTGAGTCACGTCATATATATATACAAACGTATCGTACCAAACTCAAAAGCAGCTCCGGATCAAGTGGAGCATGCCAACTCTCGCTGATCAAGATCCTAAGAAGGGGGACCGTCGGCTTGCCTACCTGTACTTGCGGGCATGAAATGCAAGGCCCGTGAAATAGGGCATCAGTACGAAAAATGTACTGAGTATGTAAGGCATCAAAATTAGTACGTAAAAGACATAGATGAAACATGGAATACATAAGCACATATTTAAATCTGAATAACTTTGTAAATTCTGAAACATTTATAATGTCATACACGTGTGTATAAATGTCGTTCCATGCATAGGTATGGGTGTATAATATCATCAAGCCACTGAGGGCATCCCATCATATCGTCTTGGCCACTATGGGCAAATCATCAACATATACCAGCTGATCAGGTGGTGGTGTAAATATAACGCCGTAACCTTTTCCCATATTTCATATACATATATTTACATATATACGCGTATATAACGCCATCTGGTCATGGGTCAATGCACATGAGTGAAATGCATGAAAAATACGTAATAAACTCAATATTCCTTCCGAATAAACTTTCCAACTGCGTATTATTCTGAGAACCATGAACAGAAGATAATAATAATTCTCATGGGGAATCAAGAATATAGACACCCCTACCATTTCTATTAATAGAGTAATTTATGGAAACTATGTATTTGATCGTTTCTTCAGTGTAATTTGGACCATGCCAAAAGTGAGAAGGGAGGGTATTAACATACATGTTTCATGAATTATTTGATCGAGTCGAAGCTTCTGCTTCGGTGAAATGTGTTGGAACGAGAGAATGAAGCTTCTGCTTCTGAATTTGAACAAATTTTGGCTTTGGATTTCGTTGAAATTTTTTGATGAAACTGCTTCTACCCTTTTGAACCAAATGAACGAAATAGACTTCTGTTAATTTGAACGAAACTTAGCTAAAGAAAGCTTCTGAATTACATTCCTTAAGAAAGGACTAGCTTCTGAATTCCAATCCTTAAGAAAGGATTATAGCTTCTGAATTCCAATCCTTAAGAAAGGAATCATTCTTGCCATTTTTTGGAAGGAGTAATGTTTCTAGTGTTTTCATTTAGTAAGACTTAAGTTATTTTAAGTCTTGGTGGCTTTGTCCACATTAATGAGTCCTTACATTTCCACATGGCATGATGACTAATGAGTCATTTTAGTCATGGTGGCTTTTTGCCAAATTTTAGATGGTATGTTTTATAAATTTTTATCCACTTATTAGTTAATTGGGTAATGTCTCGTTACACGGTAATTAACCAATTGCCCGCATAATTTAAAAAATTCACCAAATTACTTAAAATTTTACTTATTATTATTATTATTATTATATAATTTATATATTATACTACTGTGGTCATATAGTTTCTTGCATGGTACTAGTTCATAATTATCGGGCATTATTTCTCGATCCGTATTTTATCCCAAATTGGCCACTTTCCCTTTTTTTTTTAATCCGCGAACCCCTTTATCCTTCATAACACTTATTTATCGCTTGTCATAAATAGCGTAAGTACGTTAACGTCAAGATGATCTCATCCCCGAATCTACGTCGGTTAACTGAAAATGAAATTTTAACGTATGAAAACGCGAGATTTAACACTACACCCCATTTGTTATATTTTTTTAGCTCACAATCTCCCCATATCCTCTTATCATACATGCATGTGAGATAATCAACCCTTATACCCATGAACCCACTTGTTAATTACCCATATTTAGCTAAAATTTGAAATTAAGGGTTAGGGTGTAGAATCATACCTCAAGGATGAAAATCTAGTGTGTTTTCCTTGTTAATCTTCAAAGATTTGAGTACGAATTGAAGAAGGATTTGATGAAGATTACTTTATCACTCTATGTCTCCCTCTCTCACTCTAAAGCATCAGATTTTTCATCAAAAAATGAGACATTGCGTGTATATAAAGAAGTTTGGTCGGGTTATAAGGATAAAAAATGGATAGTCCAAAATTATCGGATCGGGATATAGGCCTGGCATCGCCAGCTTAAAGCCTGGTCTATCCTGGCTTTATCCAGGCCTCACCAGCTTAAAGCCTGGTCCATCCTGGCTTTATCCACGCCTCACCAGCTTAAAGCCTAGTCTACCTGCGATGAAAATTTCAACTCCCCAACGCATTGTTCAATCAAAAACCTCGAAAATACAACGTATTAGCTTACTTTGGCACCACAAAATCGTTAATTACATAGCGATGTTTTTTGGGTCGTTACACCTAACACCTTCTCTCGGATTAACAGAATTCGTTACCCGAATTTCTATGTTTCACGGACTGCAAAACAGACTCAAACTTCCTCGATTTGAGATTTTAAACCGGTGACTTGGGACACCATAAATTATCCCAAGTGGCGACTCTAAATTTGAATATAAATAATCCCGTTTTTTTATTGTCACTTTAATTGAAAAACTCCCTTATACCTTTTTTGGGGTAGAAAAAAGAGGTGTGACGGCTCTGGCGACTCTGTTGGGGAAAAGAACCTAGAACTTATGGTTCAAGGTTCAGAATTTGAGCTTAGAATAACTGTTATAGTTGAATTTTTTTTATTATCTGATTTTCCATGTGTTTGGAGCTAATGTGCTAAATGTCGTTTTTACTGCTTTGATATTATTTGAACTGTTTACTGCTGCGAAGCCGATGATAGGATCGGTTACAAAGTTGGATGTCCTTTTGGTTACAGGTACGTTGCCCGCCCACCCACCCCCCGCCTCGAGTTGTCTGCTCGGGTAAGCCAGGTCTAGAACAACACCCCCAGGTATTAAACCTAGAATAACATAGCCTCATGTTGGATCCCTAGTAGGAACATTTGTTTGCATCACATGCATTTGACTTTGGGGACTCAACACAGGGGTTGGGTCCGTCTAGGATATGTGTGCCCAAATCAAAAGACCATCCTGATGCATCTTATGTGCTACTTGCGTATCTGTCTGTTCCAACTTGCATGTTGACTGGCTTCTAAAGTAGGGAAATAAAATAAAATAAAAAGAGAAAAAAAAAGAAAATCAAAAAAGAAAAGAAAGTGAGAGGTAGGCAAACCTTATTGGTTCCGGCCCATAATTTTTAAAAAAATCCAAAAATATTTTTCATTACTTGTTTCTTTAGAAATTCTTTCTTTTAGACCAATTTTTTTACAAAAAAAAATTTCTTTTAATTTCTTCTCAAAATCCAAAATATTTCCTTTCCTCTTTAGAAGTTTTTCTTTCAAAATTCCAGACAAAAAAATTTCGAAATTCAATAATATATATTTTCTTTCTTCTTTAGAAGTTGTTATTTTCAAAAATTTAAAAAAACAAATAAAAAAAATATTTCATTTCTTCTTTTTAAGTCTTTCTTTCAAAAAAGGAAAAAATCCAAAATCCAAAAAAAAAATTAGTTTATTTACTTTATTCTTAATATTTCCAAACTACGCAAGATCTGATTTGTGTTACGACATGATACGTAGGCAACTCACATCAGGTTTAATCAACAAATTAAATCTGAAAAAAATTATGATAATAATAAGGATTGACTGAGTTCATTCTAACGTGTCTCTTGTTTTGAATTGTGAAGAAAGTTTAAGGTGGTTGGTTTGTGGTAAGCTGGCAACACAAGATCCAAAAAAAGGTCATTGACAACAGACATCGAAATTGTTACTAGTGCTCAAGAGACTCAGGGTCAGAGGGTTCATCAAAAGTCTACTGTCGATGAGGAAAATGGGGTACTAAAGCAGCAAATGACTGAAATGTGTCGAGCATTGGCCAATGGCCAAGGACCGCCCTTTTCTTCTCATGGTTTCCCAGAATTCACACCCATCTCAACTACTGCCATTCCAGTCTCATTGTCTGATCAATCCTATCCACCTGGGTTCAGTCAATATCCTAATTGTACGGATACAACTGGAACTTCTATTGTGCTCTCCCAAAGTTTTCCGTTAATAACCAATCAGACAACCACTACTGTTATGACAATCTTCACCATCCCAAAGCCGATGGTGGCATGGAAGAAAACTCATGAGTCATAGTTTGCTACCCATCAAGAACAATCCCACTCTCCTGAGTACCATTCATACCTATTTGATCTTCCTGCAAATATTGAGAAGCCTACCCAAAAGATGGCACAGGAAGAAATGACCCAAAGAGTGAAAAGCTTATAACAACAGTTGAAAAACATGCAACGGTTGGCAGGTCAGAAGAGTATTGCCTTCAAGGATCTATGTATGTTCCCCGATGACACTTTCCACCTGGTTTAAAGACTTCCAAATTTGAAAAGTATGATGGACATGGAGACCCCTATAGCCCACCTGAAAAGGTATTGCAATCAGCTAAGAGGTGCAGGAAGAAATGAAGAATGGCTAATAGCTTATTTTGGGGAAAGCCTTACGGGAGTAGCCTCTGAATAGTTTATGGATCAAGACACCTCTCACTGGCATGTATGGGATGACATGGCTCAGGATTTTGTCATACAATTCCAATATAACATCGACATTGACCCGAACCATAATTCCCTTCAAAATTGAAGATGAAACCAACTGAAAGTTTCAGGGAATATGCCATCAAATAGAGGGAACAAGCAGCTAGAGTTAAGCAACCCATGGATGACCACGAGCTAATCACTATCTTTCTTCAGGATCAAGAGCCCGATTATTTTCAAAACATGATGTACGTAGTGGGTAAATCCTTCCTGGAAGCAATCAAGATGGGGGAAATGGTTGATAGTGGTCTTAAGACATGTAGAATTATAAGTCAAGCAGTTCTCAAAACTGCAACTCAGGCTGTCCAAATTGAATCTGATAATTTTAGTGACATGAATGAGAAGGACCAAGAAATCATGATGATATCAGGGTCGAGAAGAGGTCCTAGGAGAGAATCTCAAAGGTATAAATAGTCTCGTTTATTTCCCGATAATGCTCCTGAGCACTACTATCCACCACAGAACTCACAATACTCTGTTGCTCCACCTCAGTATGTTGTTCGACCACCAATCACCCATGAAGTCAAGCACGAGCATCACAAAATTTCCAGCAACCTCTACTAAATTTTCAAGTGCCCTATTACCCACATCCAAGCCAGGGTATAGAAGGGAACAAAGGTTGAAAGATAATTTTACACCAATAGGATAGTCCTATGCAAGCTTATTTGAGAAGTTAAAGCATTATGACATGATTGCACTCATTCCTCCAAATCATGTAGACCCACGTGCAAGAAGCTTTGACCCTTCTAGAAGGTGTGAATAACATTCCAATACCTAGGGGCACAATGTTGAAAACTGTCAGTATTTGAAAAGAGAAATAGAAAGGATGATACAAGAAAAACTGATTGTGATCCAAGATAGTGACACCCAGAATATCACGTAGAATCCTTTACCTACACATGATGATGCACACTTTTTGGGGATGATCCCTGGTGACATGGAGTATGAGAATCCTCTCGAGAGCTTGTCGACTGAAGTTGGAGAAGGTCATGGTGATTCTGATGAGCAAATTTGTGGCTAAATGTGAAGGAAGAAATCTTGGTAGCTGTTTTGATATTTTTCTATTATCTGGGTTATTTCAGGGTTGTGATCCATATTTTATTTGTTTTATTGAGTGAAACTCTTCTATCCCTCTATTATGTTGGTATGAGTCATGTTTGTCTGTTTTGTTGCTATTTTCTTTATCCGGGTTATTTTAGTGTTGTAACTTGGATTTTAGGTTGTTTGTCTAGTTGTCAAACCCTTCCATCCTTATTCAATAAAATACAGTTTGTACTTTCATATCATTCTGTGCTTAGTTTCTTCCCCGCTAGTTTTAATGATATGACATGCATGCGGAATTTTTGGCCAAATCTTAGAGAATTGATTTAAGCTTGAACTGGATAACTAAGAACAACACACTTTTGAGGATGAATAAAGAGTTGAAACACTTTGGAATTAAGGTCGAGTAAAATTCACCTTCAAATCATTGTGAAGATCGGGCTTGAGGATATTGAATCAATTGAAGCTTGGTTGAATGTTTGACATTAATGGATGGAAAGTGTCTTTCGACCATGACAGACCAAGAAGACAGACATGTTCGCCAATGTTGTGATCGCAAAAAGTTACTTTGTTTGGCGTTCTCGAGGCTGGGAGGCCATTTTTCTGCTACCCAAACACTCTATACCCTTCGCTACCCCTTTTGAGTCTATGTTATTTTCTTTGACCACCCTCTTTTAGAATCGAGTTTAGAGTCAAGAGTCAAAAAACAATAAAAGAAAAAAAAAGTCCATGTCCCAAGAGTACAAACTAGGGCAATTCTTACAAAGTTCAAGTGACAAAAAAAATAAAGAAGAAAAGAAATGGTAAAGGTCCATGCCCCCAGAAAATAGAAGCTGGAGCAACTTGTTTTGAAAAAAAAGAAGACAAAAGGAAAAAAGACAAAGAAAAAGAAAGAAAGATGAAAAAAATATAGTTAGATCAGATGTTTGAACTACATTTGACCTGATTCCTTAAAAAAAAGGATACGTAGGCAGCCTCACGGTTCGGTCCAACCAAATAAGAATTCAAAAAAGAAAAAGAAAAAAAATCCAAATATCCCTAGTAGTTAAAACTTGGGCAAATATTTTATTTCACCTTTGAAATAGTCGATTCCAAGAGTTGTAAGTATACAACCCCCTTATTTTGAGTCTATTTCGACTCTTCATGACGTCCTTTCTTTCCAAGCCTATCTAGAATCCTTCCAAATAAAGACCTCCCGATATGCCTTTAAGAATGCCAAGAGAAGCATGTAATGAGCCACGGTTGTCACACGACATAGAACACTATCAAGATTCTCGCACAAGAAATCAAAAAAAGGAAAAAGAAAAATAAAAGAAAATGAGAGAGTCTTACTAATAAAACCCCCCACGGGCACTGTATGACGATGGTGAGTAATGATAAACAAATGAGAGAGGCTTGTTGGTGAAAATCCCTCGGGGCACCATTAGTCGAAAGTGAGTCATGAAGCTAATACGAAGAATTGTAATAAACAAGCCCGACTTCAAAGGTCATAGAAATGGTAAAAGCAAAGTTTAGATTAGTTTGATAGATCAGGTCGTTAAGTCCAAAATGCATGTCATGATCATTAAGGCTAGTTATTGAAAAAAAAAAAGAAAAACACACTTCCTTCTGTCCTTCCGACCGGGGCATTTTTTTTTAATACTTGTTTCTTTGCATCATTGTTTCCTTCACTCTGAGTCAATCCTTGTCAAAACAAGCAAGAAAAGATTTAAAAATTTGCTACCAACTTTTCAATTGCACAAAGTACATTTGTCCAGCATACTTTGTTGTTACTGTCAATATACCTTGAGTATTCATGCAAAGGCTCCCCCCAAAAGACTCTTGTCAGCCTACTTAGCGTAAGAAAAGATATCTTGTGATTCTCTCTGACAGTCAAATTGCTCGAAAAGAAGGAAGTCATTCAAGATATTAGAAAAGGTCACCTAAGAAAAGATCTCCAGTTGAGATAAGGCTGATTGAGCCACAAATACAAATGGTACTGGGTGTGACATAATTAGGGTTGATGTAGAGAAAAGGTCTCTTGAAACCGACTCAAGCTGATTGAGTAGAAGCCAAGCTGCCCAAGACTCAAGGCCACAAATCGACCACCATTTTTAAAACTGACAAATTTTTCTTTGCGTGAAATAGGAACAAAGCAGTGCAAGGAAAATGGTTCAAAAAAAAGAAGAAAAAAAACGAAAACAAAAAAAAAGAAAAAGAAAAGAAGAGAAGAGCCGACAAAGGGAAGTTTCTCAAATCTTTGCTTTTATTGTCTTGTTATTGTGCATAAAATCTTGCCATTGATGTTCACATATTTCCTCCTAGGATAAAAAGCCCTAGTCTGATGAACTTTCTTCTAGGATCAAATCATAGTCTTATGAATCTTTCTCCTAAGATAGAAGACCTAGTCTAATGAACTTTCTCCTAGAATAGAAATCTTAGTCCGACGAATCTTTCTCCTAAGACGCCAAAAAAGAAGAAAAGAGACCTAGTCTAATGAACTTTCTCCTAGGATCAAAATCTTAGTCTGATAAATCATTCTCCTAAGATAGAAGACCTAGTCTGATGAACTTTCTCCTAGGATAGAAATCTTAGTCTAACGAATCTTTCTTCTAAGATACCAAAAAAAGAAGAAAAGAGACCTAGTCTGATTAACTTTCTCCTAGGATCAAAATCTTAGTCTGATGAATCATTCTCCTAAGATAGAAAACCTAGTCTGATGAATCTTTCTCCTAAGATAAAAGACCTAGTCTGATGAAATTTCTCCTAGGATAGAAAACTTAGTCTGATGAATCTTTCTCCTAAGATACCAAAAAAGAAGAAGAAAAGAGACTTAGTCTGATGAACTTTCTCCTAGGATCAAAATCTTAGTCTGATGTGTCACACCTCCTTTTTCACTACACCCGCAAGGGCGTAAAGGATTTTTTCCAATTAAGGGACAATCGGAACGGGATTTGGTTATTAATTAATCAGAGCCGCCACTTGGGAGATTAATAGTGTCCCAAGTCACTGGTTTTAATCCCGAACCGAGGAAAAATATGACTCTGTATTACAGTCCGCGAACCAGAAATTCGGATAAGGAATTCTGTTAATCCGGGATAAGGTGTTAGGCATTCCCGTGTTCCATGGTTCTAGCACGGTCGCTTAATTGTTGTATTTTATTTTATCGGATTTTAATACATGCTAGCTTATGTGCCTTTTCATTCGTAAACCGATTTTATCATTATTTTAAAAGAATTGCAACGTCGTGAAAACGTGTCTCGAACCATGTCGCAATCAATGCACCCGTGGTTGTTAACACATTTCGACTTCGTTGAGACTTGGATTTGGGTCGCATCAATGCGCACCCGAGTTTAAGAAAATAATTTAATTAAAATTGCGCCTAAAGAGTCTAACGCATTCTTATTTTTGGGGAAGGCCGTGAAATTCGCTAAACGGCCCTCCCGAATTTCTAAGTACTTTCATATAACAATTATTGAGGGCCCCGCAATTTGTGTTTTTATTTGGCTAGGCTAGGCTCGTTTTGTTTTAAAACGTTTGTCTCTACTAATAAAACAAAGGTCCTAATTAATTGTCATGGTTTAGAAGTTATTACATTTGGGTTCCACCTAAGGGAAAACATATCTGGCCATTTGCTGATTTGGGCCCAAATCCAAACGGATGCCAACGTCCAGAGGCGTGCACGGGCCACATCTCACTACAGTTCTCATTTCGAGCATCTGGGACGACAATTGGATTAATCATAACTTTGGCCAACATTCATACCCAGGTACGTTTAGAGGCTTCAAAGTTCAAAGCCAACTGGACAGCTAATAACGACCTCAACCAATGTGATTTTGTACCTTGAATTACTAATTTGTTACCAATTAACTTCTAAGACCTATTGATATTCAAGATGCAATCACTGTTTTTCGAAGGTGACCTTGGACTATTGCATTAAAATGAATCACATCTCCAGTCACACTAATTTTAACCCAACTGACTGTCACGGCTATGATTTCCACTCCAAACCTTCAGCTAATGACCAATCCACTAATTCTCTAAGTTATTAACCATTCGATGCCAACTTAATAGACCATTAACACAGGAAATCAAGCTACCATATACTAGCACACTACTTCCAGAACAACTAAGTACAGATTCGAAATTAATAGTCCACTGCAATTCATTTATTACAAATTACAAAAGTGTTTCATTCATCCAATTCTCTATTATTACTGTTACGCCATTGAGATTCCAATTTACATGATATTGCACAGATTCGACATCAATTTAACATGACTTGGATTTTATTTCTTCAATCGACCAACACACAGATTTAGTCTGTCAACATCAAAGGAAACGGAAAAAAGTACCTGGAAATCGACACAAGTAGAAGAAGAGGAGGTCAGCCACAGCACAGTAGCAACAACAAACAATTCCCAACAGTTATCGAATAACCAACAGCCAAGGAATAGGTTCGAAATCCAAAAATATTCAACAAGTTAACAGAAAACTAGCAAATCAATCCTACACTGCTTGAACCAGCCCATAATAGCTCAAAATCACAACCAGATGGTCCGTAAATGTTTAAAACCAATCAAATTCACTAGATCAAGTCAAAATCAATTTGAATGGACCCAAGGCCACTCAAAAACCAACCAATAAACTTCAAAGGGACCTCAGCGATCAGAAGAGAGTAGAGTTGATCAGAATTAACCCAAGATCAATGTAACAGTGCCTATTTTGATTTTTGTTGCATATTTTCTGTTTTTGATTTTAATTTTTGTTTTAACTAAGAACTAAAAGAAGACTTTAGTTTCAGATTTTAATTTCCAGATCTGAAATTTGGAGAGGATTTTTTTGGGGAATTTTGGGCTCTCCTCCCTGAATGAAGTAAAGGGCATGCCCTTTTATAGGCAGAGCTGAGGGCAGCCCTCATTTTCTCTTTTCTATGTCAGTCCCTTATCTATTTATTCAATTAGTCCCTTATTTTCTAACTTGTTATCCAAGTAATCCCATTAAAATTATTGAAATCTACACTATAGCCACTTTGGAATGTTCTAGAAGATTCTAGTTTCAACTATCATGTGTTACCCAATCCTAAATATTTGAAATACCCTTGAACTCAACCTGAAATTACCTACTCCAGTTAACTGACCCAACCCCTTAACATTAGTTAAAACTAACAG
Source organism: Nicotiana sylvestris (assembly GCF_000393655.2). Classification (NCBI taxonomy): domain Eukaryota; kingdom Viridiplantae; phylum Streptophyta; class Magnoliopsida; order Solanales; family Solanaceae; genus Nicotiana; species Nicotiana sylvestris. The sequence goes on from NC_091061.1 coordinate 109,979,976, forward strand.
CTATAACCAATCTCTTAAATCTAAACTAGCTGCTGAATTTCAAACCACCAATTACCGTTAACAATCACACTAGCTAATCAATTATCCATAATAACATCAGTATGAAACTGGAATATTAAATCCATCTAAGGAAATTTCTGACTAACATCATTAACTTGCACTAATTAAAAGCCATACTAAATAACAAATTCAAACTAATCGAGCCCAGACGAAGTCAATTAAACTATCAAAGCAAAAGATCGAACTAATGTTTAAAACAGAATTTAAACTAAAACTAGAACAACTTTAAGAACAGAACCAATCAGAACAAATTCCAATCTACCAATCCAACTAAAACCAGAAATCAAAACGAACTAGTATTAAACAGTCAAATCGGAATATGAAATTAAACAAAATTGACAAAAATTGAAAGTAAACTAGAAACTAACAAGTATCAGAACAGAAGCAAAAGAGGAGAACTAAACAAAGAAAAGAAAAGAAAAATCAGATTTCACTGACACGGCTCAAAATTCTACTACCTCTCGATTTAAAATTCGCCTGATTCTGGTAATGTTTGCATGCCACTGATGGTGAATTCGTCACGAGGGAGGTGAGGTGACTATGTGGAATCAATTTGGTGGAATTTGGAGAAACCCGGGTTTTGCCGGAAAACTTTGATTTAATATTCGAACATATCTGGTGAGATTCGAAGGATGAGGTTTGGGGGATTTGAAAGAGGAGGCCAAGTCGGTTCCACGGGGTTAATTTGGTTGGATTTGGAGAGGGTGGTGTTCTGGCCGGAAAACATCAATCGAAGATTCGAAGCTTTCGGAGTGGATTCGAAGGAAGCCATTTGCATATTCGGAAAGAGGGTGAAAAGGGGAGTTTGGGGTGTTATTTTGGTGGCCATTAGCGTAATTGGCGTCGTCGCCGCCGGCGAGTTCCGACGAAAGGATATGGGGGCGACTGGTTTTTAGGGTTTAGGTTAGAGATGGATGGACGGGGGGTTTGAGAGACGAGATAGGGGGGTAACGTTTGGACATTAATATACTCAACGACCCACACTTCTCATCCGTTCGATCAAGAGACCTCGACGGTCCTGATCTGACGCCCCTCGAAACGACGTCGTTTCGTTTAGCTGAGGGAATGGACCGGGTCAAGGGGTTTGGGCTTGGGTGAATCAATTGGGCATGGCCCAAATCGTGGGCAGCCCTTTCTCTATTCTTTTTGTTTTCTTTTTTCCTTTTCATTTGTTTCTTTTATCTAATTTTTGTATTTCATCTTGTATATTTTTTGTATTTTTTTCTAATTTTATAAAATTGCAACAATTAAAATAAAGTCCTAATATATTTCAAAATTAAACTAATTGATTTGTAAAAAAAATTAAAAACTATTTCGGGACGAATTCACAATTAAACAATTAAAAAATGCAAAAGTGAACTATTTTTGTTATTTTCTTCATATTTTGTTCTAAAACAAATTAACCCCTAATTAATACTAAAATATGAAATTAAATCCTAAATGCAAATGCATATTTTTGTATTTTTCATATGAATTAAAATGCACAGATAAAATGCAACAATTAACAGAAAATGACACCAAAATTCACAAAAATTGTAAAATAATAAAGAAATTGTTTTGTTTGAATTTCTGGGAATAATTTGCTTTGGCCAAATATCACGTGCTCACATGATGAATCTTTCTCTTAAGATAGAAAACCTAGTTTGACAAATTTTCTCCTAGGATAATTTGAAAAAAAATGAAGTTTGTGATGACCCGGCCGGTCGTCTCAAGAATTAACGACCCGATCCCCTATTAACTGCTTTTCCCGTGTTTGTTTCTGCTATTGTGAGTTGCCAGGAGGGTTTATATTGGAGTTTCGGAGAGTTTTGGGACGCTTAGTCCCTAAATGAGAGCTTAAGTTTGGGAAATTTCACTGTAGTCGAAACAGTATGAAGACGACCTCAGAATGGAATTCTGATTGTGCTGTTACATCCGTTGGGTGATTTCGGGTTTAGGAGCTTGTTCAAATTGTGTTTTGGAGGTCCGTAGCTAATTTAGGCTTGAAATGCCGAAAGTTAAATTTTTTAAGTTTCCGGTTCAATAGTGAGATTTTGATCCGAGGGTCAGAATCGAATTCCAGAAGTTGGAGTAGCTCCGTAGCATTGATGTGACATGTATGCAAAATTTTAGGTCATTCGGACAAGGTTTGATAGTCTTTTTGATCGAAAGCGTATTTTGAGAGTTTTTGAAGTTCTTAGGCTTGAATCCGATGCTAAATTGGTATTTTGATATTGAGCATTCCGAAGGTTGGAACAAGTTTGAATGATGTTTTAGGATTGGTTTGTATGTTTGATTGAGATCCCGGGGCCTCGGGTGTGTTCCGGGTGGGCTACGGGGCATTTTTCCCTATGTTTGAACTGTTGTTCTGCTATCTAGTGTTTCCTTCTATGCGATCGCATAGGCATAGCCACGATCGCGTAGTACAATGTCAACCTGCCATATTTTTCTTCTATGCAATTAAATTGATTTGTTCGCAATCACGTAGCACAAAATTTGGACAGTAGTATTTTCCTTCTTTGCGATTGCATTGATTTGTTCGCAATCACGTAGCACAAAATTTGGAAAGTAGCATTTTCCTTCTATGCGATTGCATTGATTTGTTCGTGATCGCGTAGCACAAAATTTGGACAGTAGCGTTTTCCTTCTATGCTATTGCATTGGTTTGTTCGCGATCGTGTAGCACACTTTTGGCCAACAACTATTTCTTCTATGCGATCGCATCACTTCTCCCGTGATCGCGATATACAAATACTTGGGCAGTATTTAAATAGGCCATCCATGGCCCTTCTTTATTTTTCCACCATTTTTGAATGGGATTGAAGCTTTTGAGGGAGATTTTTGAGGAAACCAAAGGGGAATCACTTGGATGTAACATTTTTGACTTCATAACTCATTTATATGTGATTATAGGTCTAATTAGTGGTGAAAAATTAGGGAAAATCAGTACAAAATGGGTAATTAGGGCTTGAGATTAAGATACCTTAAAATGGGTATTTGAGGGGTCAATTGAACTCCGATTTCAGTGTTCTTAATATGTATAGACTTGTGAGAATGTTAGGATTTTGAAAATGTAAATTTCACCCGATTCTGAGACGAGGGACCGAGGGGCATTTTGGTTATTTTACTTAATTTCGCGTATTAGCTTAGAATTTAATTGTAGAATCAGTTACTTGAAATGTTATTTACATTATGCAATTGAATTGAATAGATTTGGGTCATTTGTAGTCGAGTACTCGTGGCAAAGACGTGGTTTAGAGTTGATTTTGAGCTGGATCGAGGTAAGTGGCTTGCCTAACCTTGTGTGGGGGACATTCCCCTTAGGATTTGGTATTGTGGTAGTTGAAATACCTTGTACGTAAGGTGACGAGTGCGTACTTGTGCTAATTATTGAATATCCGATTTTCACTAAAGTATCTTTAATTGTGTTTTCTTTTCTTGTTTATTCTACTTGAAATTTAAGCCTGTTGTTAGCTTAGGAAACCATGTTTAATTGACTTAATTGCCTTATTGTTTAAACTACCTTATTTGTATTATGTGAAGCATGTTAGATTAGAATTACTTGTTTTACTTTGGTACGAAATTGAGTTTAATTGAGTATTCTTTGTGTTGTTGTTGTGTGTTTTAGTTTGGGACTATGGGACGGCATCCCAGGAGATCCCCCATACATATATGATTTGAGCTGAGTTGCGGGATACCGAGAGATCCCCAACACGTATATTGAGGATACCAAGGGATCCTCTAGATACAAAGAGATCCCTAGCATATATTGAGGATGCCAAGAGATCCTCGGGATACCAAGAGATCCCTGGCATATATTGAGGGTACTAAGAGATCCCCGGGATACTAAGAGATCCCCAATTAGTATCTTATGTTGTCATACCTTATATTTTATTTAATCTTAGTAGGGCCCTGACTTTCTTCGCCACTACCCGATCGAGGTTAGGCTTGACACTTACTGAGTACCGTTGTAGTGTACTTATGCCCTATCTGTACATGTTCTTCATCTGTAGATCCATGTACCTCCACTCAAACTTATCACGCTTGAGACAGGGCGCTTGTAGAGACTCCGAGGTATATCTGCTACATTTGCAGACTGAAGAGTTCCTTTCTACTCTCCCTTTTAAGTATTAACCCTTCTGTATTTTCTTTCCTTTGTTAGATAATCTGGAGTTAGATATTTGTAGACATTCAAAGGATTGTGATCATGAGATTCTAGGTTTTGGGAAATTTATTTAGTTTTGAGAGTTAATATTATGTATGTTGAGCAGCACTTTTAAACATCGTTTTATTTCACAATTTTGGTTTTTAATTGTTTATTCCGCAAATTGGTTTATTTTTCGCATTGTTGGGCATACCTAGTCGTAGAGACTAGATGTCGTCACGATGGTTCATGGAGGGAAAACTGGGGTTATGACAAGTTGGTGTTAGAGCTCTAGGTTCATAGGAGTCATGAATCACAAGCCAGTTTATTAGAGTCTCGCTGATAGGTACGGAGACGTCTATACTTATCGGCGAGAGGCTATGTAATTGTTAGGAAAATTCCACTTCATTTGATTTTCTTGTCGTGCGAGATTTTGATGTCACAATTCTAAAGTTCTATCTTTTATTCTCTCACAGATGGTGAGGACCCGCGCTACCCGAGATGATCAGGCACCCGCGCCCCCTACTGCAGCCGTCAAAGGCCGGGGTAGAGGCCAAGGACGTGCATGTGGTGCAGCCAGAGCACCCGCACGAGTTAGCACCGAGGTACCCCCAGCAATTCCAGCCGGAGTCCAGGCACCTGATACGCCTACTGCTACTACTACTCCAGCCATTCAGGAGACTCTTGCACAGTTCATGAGAATGTACACCACTTTGGCTCAGGCAGGGTTGCTCCCCTTTGCTGCAGCTACATCTTAGGCCGTGAGAGGAGCACAAACTCCCCCCCCCGCCCGCACTCCTGAGTAGCGAGTGCATATTGAGAAGGTCCCTAAGAATATTCCTGTACAGCCTGCAGTCAGAGGTCAGCCCGAGGACAGGGAAGCAATTTTCGAGGATGAGCAACTGAGGCTTGAGAGGTTCAAAAAGCACAAGCCTCCTGTATTCAGTGGTCTAGCATCTAATGATGCTCTGGGATTTGTAGATGAGTGTTAACAGTATTCTTCGTACCATGGGTATATCAGGATTGAGCAGGGTTTTCTTTACTACTTTCCAGCTTCAAGGAGCCGCTTATGAGTGGTAGAGGACCTATGAGCTAGACTGTCCGGATGAGGCTGCTTCACTAACTTGGACCTAGTTTTTAGATTTGTTCCTGAGAGAGTATGTTCCTCAGAGCCTCAGGGACGCATTGCGTAGAGTTTGAGCATTTGCGCTAGGGTGCTATGACTGACTCAGAGTATGCTATCAGTTACACTATCTTGGCTAGACATGCCCCAACCTTGGTTTCTACTGTTTGCGAGAGGGTTCACCTGTTTATTTAGAGGCTTATTCCCAGAATCAGGACTAGCATGGCTCGTGTGTTGGAGATGGATATTTCTTATCAGCAGGTGGGGAGCAATGCTAGGAGTATTGATGTTATGCATGCTAGGGAGAGAGGAAAGGGAGGAAAAGAGGTCTCAAGAGTCGAGCCATTATTCTTGTGCCCGTGCCCCAGCTGCAGGTCGTCATTGTAGGGGTTATATGAGTCGCCCTATTCATTTAGCTCTTCCAACAGCCAGTGGCATTCCAGCTCCTCCTAGGCATTAGGAGCTTTATTATGCACCTCCGGTTTCTAGCATGCCTCCTGCGCGGGGTGCTTTCAGAGGTCAGTCCAGTAGACCTGGCCCGAGCCAGTCACATCCGCCACGTCCTCCCAAAGCTTGTTTTGAGTGTGGTGACACACTCCATGTGGTGAGGGATTGACCTATACTTGGAAGGAGTGCACCTCCACAGACTTCTCAGCCACATCGCTCCCCGTAGAGTTCTCAGGCTATGGTTACAACTCCAGTTGCTACCCCACATACTCAGCCAGCTAGAGGTGGAGGTCGGGGAGGTAGAGGTCGCCCTAGAGAGGGAGGACAGTCCCGATACAATGCCCTTCCTACTTGTACCGAGGTTGTTGCCTCCGATTCTGTCATCACAGGTATTATACTGATTTGTCACAGAGATGCATCGGTTCTATTCGATCCAGGCTCCACTTACTCTTATGTGTCTTCTTATTTTGCTCCGCATTTGGCTGTACCTCGGGATTCTTTGAGTTCCCCTGTTTATGTTTCTACTCCTATGGGAGATTTTCTTGTTGTGGACTACATTTATCAGTCATGTTTGGTTGCTCTTAGTGCTATTGAGACCAGAGCCGATTTATTATTGCTCAGCATCATAAATTTTGATATTATCTTTGGCATGTACGGGTTGTCGCCCCATTATGCTATTCTTGATTGTCATGCCAAAACCGTGATGCTGGCTATGATAGGTGTACCGTGTGTTGAGTGGAGGGGTACTTTAAATCACACTCCCGGTAGAGTTATTTGTTTCCTTAAGGCTCAATGAATGGTTAAGAAGGCGTGTGACGCATATTTAGCGTACGTGAGAGATGTCAGTATTGATACCCCTTCATTTGATTCAGTTCTAGTAGTATGGGATTTTCCCGATGTATTTCCAGATGATCTTACGTGCATGTCGCCCGATAGAGATATTGATTTTGGCATTGATCTATTGTCAAGCCCATGGCTCATTTTTATTTCTCCGTATCATATGGCTCCTCCTGAATTGAAGGAGTTGAAGGAGTAGTTACAGGAATTTCTTGATAATGGATTTATTTGGCCCAGTGTATCACCTTGGGGTGCTCCTATCTTGTTTGTGAAGAAAAAGGATGGTTCATGCGTATGTGTATTGATTATCGCTAGTTGAACAAAGTTAAAATGAAGAACCGTTATCCTTTGCCTCATATTGATGATCTGTTTAACAAGCTTCAGGGTGTACAAGTGTTTTCTAAGATTGACTTGCGTTCAGGTTACCATCAGTTGGAGATTCGGGAGCCAGATATCCCAAAGAATGCTTTCAGGACTCGGTATGGTCATTACGAGTTCCTTGTTATGTCATTTGGGCTGACCAATACCACAGCATCCTTCATGCATTTGATGTACAATGTGTTCCGGCCTTATCTTGACTCGTGCTTCACCCTTCTACACGAACGCGAACTCTGCCACGCATTCGCGATGCACATTCTAACTCAACCTTCACGAACACAGACCCATCATCGCGAACGCAAAGAGCAACTCGCCTACCTCACTCAACATCTCTTCGCGAACGTGAAGAACAAATCTCTGCAACAACAATACCAGAAAATCTGCTATCTTTCCAAGGTCCAAAAAAATCCGTTAACCACCCAAAACTCACCCGAGGCCCTCGGGACTTCAACCAAACATGTCAACACATACCATAACATTATTCAAACTTCTACCAACCTTCGGAACGCTCAAAACAACATCAAAACATCAAATCACCATCGGATTCAAGCCTAAGGATTTCCAAACTTCCAAATTCCGCAATCGATCAAAAAGTCTATTGAACCTCGTCCGAATGACCTAAAATTTTGCACACACGTCCCAAATGACACAATAGACTTATTCCAATTTCCAAAATTCCATTCCGACCCCGATATCATAATTTCCACTGCCACTGAAAAATGCCAAATTTTTAATTTCGCCAATTCAAGCCTAAATCTTCCACGGACCTCCAAAACATATTCTGATCACGCTCCTAAGTCCCAAATCACCTATAGAAGCTATCTGAACCATCAGAATTCACATCTGAGACTTTCTACCCAAAAGTCAACATTTGGTTGACTTTTCCAACTTAAGCTTACTCAAAAGAGACTAAGTGTCTCATTCCTCTGCAAAACCACTCTGAACCCGAACCAACCAACCCATACCACATAATACAACTTAACAAGGCATAAAGAAGCAGAAATGGGGGAAACAGAGGGGCAACTCATGAAACGACCGACCGGGTCGTTACATCCTCCCCCTCTTAAACAAACGTTTGTCCTCGAACAGGTCAAAAAACATACCTGAAGTCTCAAATAGGTGAGGATATTTGCTAAGCATCTCCCACTTGGTCTCCCATGTAGCCTCCTTCACGGGCCGACCTCTCCACTGCACTTTCACTGAAGCTATATCCTTTGATCTCAACTTTCAAACCGGACGCTCCACATCATAAGTCAAATCACCGTCCAACTAAACCATACTGAAATCCAAAACATGAGACATATCGCCAATGTACTTCTGGAGAATAGAAACATGAAATACCGGATGTAGACTCGACAAGCTAGGTGGCAAAGCAAGCTCATAAGCCACCTCCCCAATCCTCAAAATGCCCAATGAACCGAGGACTCAATTTACCCGTCTTCCCAAATCTCATAACACCCTTCATGGGTGAAACCTTCAGTAGAACCTTCTCCCTAACCATGTAAGACACATCGCAGACCTTCCTGTCAACATATCTCTTTTTTCTGGATTGCATTATACGAAGCCGCTCCTGAATCACCTTCACCTTGTCCAAAGCATCCTGCACTAAGTCTGTACCCAAAAGCTTAGCCTCACCTAGATCAAACCAACCAACTGAAGGTCTACACCGTTTCCCATATAAAGCCTCATATGGAGCTATCTGAATACTCGACTGATAACTGTTGTCATAACAAAACTCCGCTAGCAATAGAAACTGATCAATGACACAAGCGCAGAACATGTCCTCCAACATATGAATAGTGCGCTTGGACTACCCGTCCGTCTAAGGGTGAAAAGCTGTGCTCAACTCAAACTGAGTACCCAACTCTCGCTGCACGACTCTCCAAAACTGTGAAATAAACTGAGTACCTCTATCTGAAATGATGGAAACTGGGACACCATGCAAGCGAACAATCTCTCGGATATAAATCTCTGCTAACCACTCTGAAGAATAGTTAGTACATACCGGAATGAAGTGCGCGGACTTGGTCAGCCGATCCACAATCACCTAAATAGCATCGAACTTCTTCAAAGTCCAATTACAAAGTCCATGGTGATCTGCACCCACTTCCACTCTGGAATATCTATCTGCTGAAGCAAGCCACTCGGTCTTTGATGCTCATATTTCACCTGCTGACAATTGAGACACCGAGCTACAAATCCCATAATATCCTTCTTCATTCTTCTCCACCAATAGTGCTGTCTCAAATCATGATACATCTTCGTGGCACCCGGATGGATGGAATACCGCGAGCTATGGGCCTCCTCTAGAATCAACTCCCGAAGACCATCTACATTGGGCACACATATCCGGCCTTGCATCTTCAATACTCCATTATCACCAATAGTCACATCCCTGGCATCATCGTGCTGAACTCTGTCCTTAAGGACAAGCAAATGAGGATCACCATACTGGTGCTCTCTGATGCAATGGAACAAGAAAGACCGAGAAAGCACACAAGCTAAGACCCGACTGGGCTCCGAAATATCCAACCTCACAAACCGATTGGCCAAGGCCTGAACATCAAATCCAAGAGGTCTCTCTCCAACAGGAATAAATGCAAGACTGCCCATACTCACCGCCTTCCTACTCAAAGCATCAGCCACTACATTAGCCATCCCCGGATGGTACAAGATAGTAATATTATAATCCTTTAGCAGCTCCAACCATCTCCACTGCTTCAAATTGAGATCCTTCTACTTGAACAAGTGCTGGAGGCTACGATGATCAGTAAACACCTCACAAGATACACCATAAAGATAATGCCTCCAAATCTTCAACACGTGGACAATGGCAGCCAACTCCAAATCATGAATGGGGTAGTTCTTCTCTTGGGGCTTCAACTGATGAGAAGCATAAGCAATCACTCTACCCTCCTACATCAACACACACCCAATACCAATTCTCGAAGCATCATAATACACTACATATGAACCTGAAGTTGATGGCAAAACTAACACTGGAGTTGTGGTCAAGGCAATCTTGAGCTTCTGAAAGATCACCTCACACTCATCCGACCACATGAAAAGAGCACCCTTTTGAGTCAATCTGGTCAAGGGTGATGCTATAGATGAAAATCCCTAAATAACCGACGGTAATAGCCCGCCAAATAAGAAAACTGCAAATCTCGATGGCCGAGAACGGTCTAGGACAACTCAGAACCGCCTCTATCTTCTTCGGATCCACCTGAATACCCTCACTGGACACCACGTGCCCTAAGAAAGCCACTGAACTGAGCCAAAACTCATACTTGGAGAACTTTGCATAAACCTTCTCCTCCCTCAACCGCCTCTATCTTCTTAACGGTCTAGGCTAACTCAGAACCGCCTCTATCTTCTTGGGATCCACCTGAATACCCTCACTGGACACCACGTGCCCTAAGAAAGCCACTAAACTGAGCCAAAACTCACACTTGGAGAACTTTGCATAAACCTTCTCCTCCCTCAACCGCTGCAACACAACTCTCAAATGCTCCATATGCTCCTCCTAACTACACGAGTACACCAGAATATCATCAATGAATACAATGACAAATGAGTTGAGATTAGGCCGAAACACGCTGTTTTCAAATGCATGAACATTGTTGGGGCATTGATCAGCCCAAAAGACATCACAAGGAACTCATAATGACCATATCGGGTCCTAAAAGCTGTCTTAAGAATGTCCGAGCCCCTAATCTTCAACTGGTGATACCCTAAACGGAGAGCAATCTTGGAGAACACCCTCGATCCCTGAAGCTGGTCAAATAAATCATCAATATAAGGCAAAGATACTTGTTTTTGATTGTGACCTTGTTCAACTGCCTGTAATCAATGTACATCCTCACAGTGCCATCCTTCTTCTTCACAAATAGGACAAGCGCACCCTACGACGACACACTAGGCCGAATAAATCCCTTTATCAAGGAGTTCCTTAAGCTACTCCTTCAACTCCGCCGGTGCCATATGATACAGTGGAATAGAAATGGGCTGAGTGCCCGGCACCAAATCAATACCAAAATCAATATCCATGTTCGGTGGCATGCCCAGCAGATCTGCAGGAAACACGTCCAGAAAGTCCCTCACTACCGGAATTGAATCAATGGTAGGAGTCTCTACACTAACATCCCTCACGAAGGCCAGATAAGAAAGACAACCCCTTCCCAACCATCCGATGCGCTTCAAAAATGAAATCACTCTACTGGGTACATAATCCGTCGAACCTCACCACTCAATCTGTGGCAACCCCGGTATGACCAACATCATTGTCTTAGCATGACAGTCCAAAATAGCACGACACGGAGATAACCAATCCACGCCTAATATCATATCAAAATCAACCATACTAAGCAACAAGAGATCCACTCAGGTATCCAAACCCCCAATAGTCACTACACACGACCGATATACACGATCCACAATAATAGTATCACCCACCAAAGTAGATACATGAACAGATAAATCAAGAGACTCGCGGGGCATATCCAGATAATGAGCAAAATATGATGACACATATGAAAAAATGGAACCAGGATCAAATAATATAGAGGCATTTCTGTGGCAGACTAAGACAATGCCTGTAATCACAACATCTGAAGCAAAAATATCTGGTATGGCTAGGAGGGCATAGAAATGGGCCTGACCACCAACTGATCGACCTCCCCCTCTAGGATGACCCCTAGCTGACTGACTCCACCCCAAGCAGACTGAGCGGGTGGGGAAGTAACTGGTGCTGAAGTCGAGGAATGACTCCTCTTCTGAGATGAACCTCCCGTAAGACTAGGACAAAACCTCTTAATATGGCCCAAATATTCACACTCAAAGCAACCTCTCCCAGAAAATGGCGGTGGGGACTGAAGGGAGCCCTGCGCACCAGGATGTCCACTAGAAGAACTAGGCATAAATGAGCCTTAAATTGATGGTGCCTGAGTCGAACTCTGTGCTAGAAGGGCACTGAGAAACGAGTGACCCTACTGTGAACTATGAGAATCGTGGCCAGATGATCAGCCACGGTGGCCCAAACGGGCTGGCTGAGCATGTCTGAATAGAACACCACCAAAACTACCAGATCCCCAAGGCCTCTTGGTCTCCCTCTCAACTTGCTCCTGGCGGTGAACCGACTCTATGTCTCGAGCAATGTCAACAACCTCCTCAAAAGAAGCACAAGACACCCTCTCTCTGGTTATAAGAATTTGTAACTAATAAGCGAGTCAATACGCGAATCTCCTGATACTCTCCCTGTCGTTAGGAACTGACCAAACAGTATGACGGGCTAACTCAAAGAACCTTATCTCGTACTGCATCACAGTGATATCATCAGGACGCAACTGCTCGAATTGCCTGCACAGCTCCTCTCTGCGGGACTGTGGCAAATATTTCTCCAAGAGGAGAGTAGAGAACTTCTGCCAAGTAAGGGGCGCTGCACCAATAGGCTTACGCCTCTCATAAGCCTCCCACCAAGTGAATGCAGCTCCAGACAACTGAAAAGTAGTAAATGAGACCCCACTGGTCTCCAAAATACCCGTTGTACGTAACATCCTCTAGCACTTGTCCAAGAAACCCTAGGCATCCTCACTCTATGCACCAATGAAAGGCAGAGGCTGAAGTCTACCAAACCTCTCCAATCGATGCTACTCATCATCAGGCATAACTGGAACCATATAATCCTGAGTAGGTGCGATCGGCTGGGATGGTGGTGCCTCCGGTGTCTGGAGTTCCTGCATGACCTGCTCGGGTGTATGAGCGGCAAGAGTATGAATGCCTCCCCCGGCCTGGGAAGTAGCTGCTATAGTAGAAACTGCGACTGCTTGAGCGAAACTAGTGCACACGGTCAAGATCTGAGCCAAGGTCACCTGGAGACCCGGAATAACAATAGGCATAGTCGGTGCCTGAACTGGCACTGCTCAAGCATCCTCAGCTGGAGCCTGATCATGAACTGGTGCTGCTGGTGGATCTGGAGGCGCTGCCCTAGCTGCTCTGCGGGCTACACCCCTCCCCTTACCACGGCCTCGACCGCGGCCTCGGCCTCTAGTGGCCCTAATTGGTGGTACAGGTGGTCTTCCATCCTGACCGGTAGCACGTGTCCTCACCATCTGTGAGAGAATAGAATAACAGAAGTTTAGTACTATAATAAACATATTCACACGACAAGAATTCAAGAATGTGAAGTTTTTCCTAAAGGTTCTGCAGCCTCCTGAGGATAAGTGAAGACGTCTCCGAACCGATCCGCGAGACTCTACTAAACGTTCTCATGACCCATGAGACTTATGTAACCTAGGCTTTGATACCAACTTGTCATGACCCCAAAACCGACCGGGTCGTGATAGCGCCTATCGTGATATTAGGCCAGCCAACTCATTTCCAGAACAAACCATATAATCATTTAAAACATAAGAAAAATCATTTTTTTCAATAGAATTCCGGTAAAGATATCAAATCAAGTTTAATAAAGCGGAAAGAAATACAAGCCCAACCACGAGTGTCACTAAGTCATGAGCAAAATACTACAACTGTTCGAAATAAATAAGACTAACATAGTTTGAGAATATCCAATAAATATACTAAGAGGAAGATAAGGAAGGAGACGTCGGAACTGCAATTGGCAGCTACCTCGAAATCCCCAAGGAAAAGTCCATAATTGATATGATCAGCAACCGCTACCGTGGCCCGAAATACCTGGATCTGCACACAAGGTGTAGGGGGTAACGTGAGTACACCAACTCGGTAAGTAACAAGTCCAAACTATGGACTGACAGGTAGTGACGAACCAAACCTCAATATGTAATACAATTAAACAGTACAGAAAGTAGACATGCTTGCAATTCAAGTAAAAACTAAACAGTAAATTATACAATCTGAACAATACGGAGTATAAAACTCAGGAAATATCTATGTACCAAACGCACAAATAGAATGATCAATGTTCTGTGTACCTCCGCTCACAAGTGCTCAACCACTCGGTACTGTATATCGCCATACGACCCATGGAAGATCCATCCCAAAATATATATATCACTGACCGCAGTCATCCAGTACCGAGGAAGGCCATTCTAGCCCTATGGAGAAGATCCATCTCTAGGTATAAGTACTTCGAACAAGATCCATGTTCAAGGAAGATCCATCCCTCAATATCATCAATTGCGCTCACTGGGGGTGTGTTACAAACTCCGGAGGGGCTCCTAAAACCCAAGAGCTATCACTATCACCAACATAACTGTTGCGGCATGCAGCTCGATCCCATATATTGTAACTCACAATCAGGCTCTGGGCCTCACTCAGTCATCACTCTCTAGTCTCACACTCACGGGATCACAATGTCATAAAACTAGCCCAAAACAATGATGTAATGTTCCAAATAATTATAACTGAGACTGAGACATGATATACAATGCATGAACAGGACTGAGTACAGAATATCAATGAAGCTAATGATATGACAGCAAGAAACGACCTCTCGGGTCTCAATAGTATCAGCGTGAAGCCTTAACAAGATATCTAGCATGATTTCACAGCACATTTACTTATTCACATGATAGAAACACGGATATCAACAAGAAAGAGTTACTAAGCGGTTCCATGGAATGATCCAGTATGCAACTCTCACGGTGCACACCCACAAGCCCGTCACTTGGCATTTGCATCACCTCAATAGTAATCATTGAACACATAGTTCGGGGTTTCAAATCCTCAGAACCAAGTTGGAAGCGTTACTTACCTCAAACCAAGACAAACTCTAGCCTGCTACGACCTTGCCTCTCGATTTGGCCTCCAAATGCCCCGAATCTAACCAAAATCAGAACCATAACATCAATATATGCTAAGGGAATAAAGCCCACGTGAAATAATCAAATTACATCAAAAATCCCGAAATTGGTCAAACCTGACCCCCGGGCACACATCTTGGAATCCAATAAAACATTACATAAATAGATTTCTTATCCTCCCACGAGTTCATACATACCAAGAACATCAAAATCGGACCTCAAATGGCCCCTCAAATCCCCTATTTACACTCTCCAATTTCAAGCCCTAATTCCCCAATTTTAGGCTTTAAATCACACTAATTTAATGTCTAATTAGTTAGAAATCACCATAGAATCAAGTATTGTGTTCAAAAATCTTACCTCCAAGTGTTTTCTTTCTAATACCTCTTCAATCCCTCTCAAAAAGCATCAAAACCGCTCAATAATGGTGAGAAATGGGCAAAAAATCGTGAAGACCTCTATTTAAACATTCTGCCCAGGTATTATTTCCTTCTTCGCGAACGTGGTCAAATCCTCACGTTCGCGAAGCACAAAATCACAGCTCAAACTTTTCCTCTTTCACGAACGTGAACACCACCTCGCGAACACGATGCCTTGCCTAACTTGGCCTACGCGAACACGTTCCTCTGGCCACGAACGCGATGCCTTATGGCCTGATGCCCAAGCCTGTTTCACCCTTCTACACGAACGCAAACTCTGCCACGCGCTCGCGATGAACATTCTAACTCAACCTTCACAAATGCAGGACAAACATGGCAAACACGAAGTGCAACTCGCCTGCCTCACTCAACATCTCTTCGCAAACGCGAAAAACAAATCTCGGCAAACAAAATACCAGAAAATCTGCTATCTTTCCAAGGTCCAAAATGATCCGTTAACCATCCGAAACTCACCCGAGGCCCTCGAGACCTCAACCAAACATGCAAACACATCCCATAACATCATTCCAATCTTCGGAATGCTCAAAACAACATCAAAACATCAAATCACCATCGGATTCAAGCCTAAGGATTTCCAAACTTCCAAATTCCGCAATCGATCAAAAAGTCTATCAAACCTCGTCTGAATAACCTGAAATTTTGCACACACATCCCAAATGATACAACAGACCTACTCCAATTTTTGGAATTCCATTCCTACCCCGATATCAAAATTTTCACTACCTACCGGAAAATGCCAAATTTCCGATTTCGCCAATTCAAGCCTAAATCTTCCACGGACCTCCAAAACACATTCTGATCACGCTCCTAAGTCCCAAATCACCTAACGAAACTATCTGAACCATCAAAATTCATATCGGAGACTTTATACCCATAAGTCAATATCCAGTTGACTTTTCCAACTTAAGCTTACTCAAAAGAGATTATGTGTCTCACTCCTCTACAAAACCACTTCGAACCCGAACCAACCAACCTGATACTACATAATACAGCTGAACAAGACATAAAGAAGTAGAAATGGGGGAAACTGAGCAGTAACTCATAAAATGACCGGCCTGGTCGTTACAATATATATATATATTATATATATATATTAGGGCCAACAGTTTGGGCCAAAATGAAATATCTTCCAAAATATTTGGAAGCCATTAAACTTATGCACCGGCTTTATCTAAGGTTATGAACTCAGTCTCCATTGTAGAGCGGGCAATACAAGTTTGTTTGGACGACTTCCAAGATACCGCTCTTCCATCAATAGTGAATACATATCCACTTGTGGACATAGAATCAGTTGAACCGGTGATCCAATTTGCATCATAGTTTCCCTCAATCACTGCAGGATATTTACTGTAATGTAAAGAAAAGTTATGGGTATGTTCTAAATATTCCAAAACTCGTTTCATTGCCATCCAATGAGATTAACTTGGATTACATGTGTAGTAACTCAATTTACTTATAGGATAAGTTATATCTGGTCGTGTACGATTCATGATATACATTAGACATTCCAACACATGAGCATAATCCAATTGTGATATGCTCTAGCCATTATTCTTTTCTAGTGCAAGATTTACGTCAATTGAAGACTTTGCAACTTTAAAATCTAAGTGCTTGAATTTTCAAGTATTTTTTTTAATATAATGAGATTGTGACAATGCCAGACCTTGAGGAGTCTTATGGATCTTAATACCCAAAATTAAATTGGCAACTCCCAAGTCCTTCCTATCAAATTTGCTAGTTAGCATATGCTTAGTCGCATTTATGTTGGCAATGTAATTACTCATTATTAGCATATCATCCACATATAAGCAATCAATGACTATGTGATTTGGAACATTTTTAATGTACACAAATTTATCACATTCATTTGTCTTAAACCCATTTGACTATATTGTTTGGTCATATTTTGCATGTCATTTTTTTGTGCTTGTTTTAGTCCGTAAAGGGACTTAACAAGTCTACGTACCTTCTTTTCTTTATCTGGAACCACAAACCCTTCAAGTTGTTCCACATAGATTTCTTCCTCCAAATCTCCATTTAAGAAGGTCGTCTTAACGTACATTTAATGTATTTCAAGACCATAAACAACAAATAATGCTACTAACGTTCGTAAGGACGTAATTCTTGTAACTAGAGAGTATGTATCAAAATAGTCAAGACCTTCTCATTTTCTATACCCTTTGACCACAAGCCTTATTTTATATTTATCAATAGTGCCACAATCTTTCATTTTCCTCTTAAAAGTCCCATTTAGAATCCAACGGTTTATTTTTAGGAGGAATATCAACCAATTGTCATGTATGGTTGTTCAATATGAATTCTATTTCACTATTGATTGCCTCTTTCCAAAATAATGATTCCGAAGAATATATAACTTCTTTAAATGTTTGAGGCTTATTTCTATTAAGAAAGTCACAAAATCTAGTCCAAATGAAGTAGACGTTCGTTGACATTTACTATGTCTTGGATTTTCCTAATTAGACATACTTTATTATGTTTCTTCCCGAGGTCGTTTAGATCCTTCACCAATCGACTCATATTTCTTTTTATATGGATATATATTTTTGAAGAACTCAACATGATCTGATTCTATAACCGTATTATTATAAATATCGCAATTTTCTGATTTATGAACTAGAAATTGATATGTTTAACTATTGGTCGCATATCCTATGAAAATACAATCAACGGTTTTCGGTCCTATCTTTACCCTTTTGGGTTTAGGAACTTACACTTTTGCCAAACACTCCCACACTTTAAAATAATTCAAGCTAGGCTTCCTTCGTTTCTATTTTTCATATGGAATGAATTGCATTTTGCTATGGGGGTACTCGATTTAGTATCCGGTTAGCCGTAAGAATGGCTTCCCCCACAAATTCTGTGGCAAACCAGAACTTATCAACTAGGCATTCATCATCTCTTTTAATGAACGATTCTTTCTTTCTGCAATCCCATTGGATTGGGGCATCTGTGGGGCCATTGTTTGATGAATAATTCCATATTCTAAACATATTTCTTCAAAAAGAGATTCATGGTTATGCGGCGCCTTCCTGAGACTCCTTGGAAGGGCGACGTAAGGCTAAGCAATTGATGTCAGTGCAGTTGCTGTCCGCCAACTGAGGTCCCCTCCATACGATAGACTAGATTGTCAGTGCCGTAAGGGAAAACCAATGCCAAGAGCAATTGAGAGAACAGGAATGAAAATTGAGAATGAAAGAAAGCTTGATTGCATTAATGAAAGCTATTACAAAAAGGCAACACGGTGTCGAGGAGGAGAGATACCAGTACAGAGAATTGTTTGCTTGCTAGAAAGTTTGATTGCTTGATCCCCCTAATAATGCTTAAAAAAATAATCCAAAGCTACAAGACTAGACTTGATTAAGCTAGAGAAACATAATGGAAGTACATGGAATAAAACTACTCTATATTTACAATGAAAAAGACTTAGTTTACTATAAGGCAGAAACAGTTCCGTTGATAGCAGCATAGTCATTGGCATCCGGGTCTGCGCGCGCGACGTTGTCTGCGCACGCGGCGCTGTTGGCATCTGCCTGCGGTTGGGCACTGGCGAGGGATATCGGTGGGGCGACAGAGGCGCATGCACGCTTGTCACTTGGCGCGGCCAAGACCACGGGGCCGTCCGTGGCGCTAGGCATTGGAAAGCTTGCAAGGACGCCATGGGGCGCGCCCAAGGGGTCATGGGGCACGGTTGAAAAGCCGCTCATGACATTCTCCCCCACCTGATTTGGCGACGTCCTCGGCGCCTTACTTGCAAGATAATCTTCAATTAGGCTCTTGTAGGCTTTGAGGTTTGTTCCCCTTTCCCAAGTGTTCTCCTTTGCATCACAGCCTTGCCATTTCACCAAGAACTCTTGGTGATCTTTCCTTGAGGCATGAATCACTCTATCATCAAGGATAGCTTCAACCCGCCTTTTCCCGGTTGAATTGGGCCCTCGAATACTGGGTATTGTGAGTTGGCTCCTTGAAGGGTCCTCCGTGTCTTCCCAAAAAGGTTTCAGAAGGCTGACATGGAAGACAGGATGAATTTTCCACCAAGCTGGAGTATCCACCCGGTATGCAACTTTCCCAATGCGCCTTTCAATGGACAAGGGTCCAATGTATTTTTGCAATAGGCGAGGTTCATGGACCCCCGCAAATAAGTAACGCTTTGGAAATTTGACCATCACTTTGTCTCCTACTTGGTATTCAACAAAGCGACGATTCTGATCAGCATGCCTCTTCATCCGCTTTTGAGCCTTGACAAGATAGCTCCGCACTATCTCCAAATTTTGCTTCCACTCTTTAGAGAAGCTAGCAGCTCGAGGAGATTTAGACATATTTGGTGCATTGACTGTGTGTGGGAGTAGCGGTTGCTGTCCGGTAACAATTTCAAAAGCGCTTTTGTTTGTACTAGAGCTCTTTTGTGAATTGAAACACAGTTGAGCAGCATCCAGAAGCTTCACCCAATTCTTCTGCGATCCGGTTACAAAATGACGCAAATATTCCTCCAACATACCATTGAACCGCTCCGTCTGGCCATCAGATTGCGGATGAAAACTTGAGCTGTGATTCAGCTTCGACCCAAGACACTTAAAGAGTTGGGTCCAAAAGTTGCTAGTGAAGCGTGAGTCACGATCACTAACAATATCTTTGGGTAGGCCCCAATATTTGACGACATGAGAGAAGAAGAGTCGAGCTGTATCTTCTGCTGATATATATTGTGGGGCAGCAATAAAGGTAGCATATTTGGAAAACCGATCTACCACAACCAAGATAGTTGTTAGATCTCCGACCTTGGGCAATCCGGTGATGAAATCCAGGGAAACACTTTCCCAAGGTCTCTTTAGGACAGCTAGTGGTTCCATGAGTCCCGCCAGTGTTAAGCGGTCTGACTTGTCCTTCCGGCATACTAGACAAGTCTTCACATACTGAGCAACGTCATCGACCATTTGAGGCCAATAATATGCACGGTGAAGTAACGCCATGGTGCGTTCTTCACCGGGATGGTCGGCCCACAGAGTATCATGACATTCCGCCAGAAGAGTCCTACACAGATCTCCTCATTTAGGAACATAAAGTCGGTTCCCTTTCACTTTCAAAAACCCATCTTCCATGTAGAACTGGCGAGTCTTGCCCTGTCCTACCAAATCAACCAAATACTATGCAGCAGGATCTTTGATGAGTAAATCTTGTATCTGGTCCTTGATGGAGGTGGCTACTTCGCTCCCCCTTAGGGTGGCGAGTAGGCACACTGATGCTAGATCAGCTCTCCGACTGAGCGCATCAGCAACATGATTGGTCTTCCCACTTCGGTACTCCAGGTTGAAGTGGAATTCAGCTAGGAGTTCCTGCCACCTGGCCTGTCGACCATTCAACTTCGGCTGGGTCATGAAATGGCTAATAGCTGTGTTGTATGTCTTGACCACGAAGGGGGTCCCCAGCAAATAGTGCCTCCAGAGGCGCAAGTAGTGGACGATAGCCAATAATTCTTTCTCATGGGCGGCATAGCGCCGCTCAGCATCTTTCAGCTTCCGACTCTCGTACGCTACAGGATGCGCTTCTTTTAGCAGGACTAGATGCATATGTTTGTACTTCGAATGGCTTGGCCAGATCAGGAAGGGCCAAGACGGGGCTACTAGACATAGCCGCTTTCAATGCGTTGAAGGCCTCCACTCGCTTGGGTCCCCATTCCCAAGGCGTAACCTTCTTGAGGAGTTCTGTCAATGGTACTGCAATGAGGGAGTAGTTTTTCACAAATCGCTGATAGAAATTGCATAGACCATGGAACGGCCTCAAGGCGTGGATATCCTTAGGCGGAGGCCAATCTGTGATTGCCTGAATCTTCTACTGGCCCATCTTGATCCGTCCTTCCTCGATGACATGTCCGAGGAAGTCAATTTTCTTTTAAGCAAAGGAGCACTTAGATAGCTTCGCATATAGTTCATGCTCCCGCAATTGAGCTAGGACCTTCCGCAAGTGCATCAGGTGTTCCTCCAATGTTTGGCTATATACCACAATGTCATCCAAGTAGACCACCACGAATTCATCAATGTACTCTTGGAAGACTTGGTTCATCAAAGTGCAAAACGTAGCTGGGGCGTTAGTCAAGCCGAATGGCATAACCAGGAAATCGTACGACCCATATCTTGTCACACAGGTTGTCTTATGCTCATCACCCTCTGCAATCTGAACTTGCCAATAACCTATCTTCAGGTCTATTTTGGTGAACACCGTCGCACCACCTAGTCTATCGAACAAGTCTACCATTAGCGGAATAGGGTACTTGTTCTTCACAGTAATTTTGTTTAGAGCCCGATAGTCCACACAGAGTCATAGACTACCATCATGTTTCTTTTGGAATAGCAAAGGGGACCCGTATGGGGATTTGGAGGGCACGATAATCCCTGTGTCTTGCATTTCCGTCAATTGTCTCCGAATCTCAGTGAGTTCGGGTTGTGACATTCTATCAATCTCATGGTCCATAGTGCACCTAGGCGGTAGTCGCTTTGGAATGTCTTGTGGCATGACATCTTCAAACTCTAGTAGTAGCTCCTTCACGGGCTCAGGAATGGGGACCGATGAGCGTTCTACATCTTCAATGCAGAGGGTTGCAAGGAACATGGGTTCATTTCTTTTGACCCCCTTCTTCAACTGCAGGGCCGAAATGTTTTCAACAGCCATCTTCATGGGCATGCACGGGATAATGCAGGGCTTGGTCCTGTTTGCTCCCATCATCAGTAACATGTCAGCATACGGTACAGGCATGGTGTTGGTTTGCCTCAGGAATTCCAATCCAACTATCAACTCGAAGTCATCTATGATCACCACGCGCAGGTTGAATTTTCCTTCGTAAGGGCCAAGCTTCACCGGTACTTCTTTGGCTATTCCACCCACTGGCTGGGGAGGTGAGTTGATAGCCTTGACACGGCCTCTACCTTTCCCTACAACTAGACCAAGGTGCTCCACCTGAGTCAAGGCTAAGTAGTTGTGGGTAGCACCCGTGTCTACCATGGCCCGAATGGCTTGCCATTCACCTTCATCTCAACGAACATTAAGGTCCTCTTGTGCTTAAGAGGAGCCTTATCACCCGCCTTCTTTTTCCCTTTCTTGGTGACTGGAAATGGGTCCTTCTTCTTACAGATGCCAGCACTAGTCTCTGCTAATGCCTCAGAAATGGAGCCAACAATTGCATTGAAGGCACCTACTGGTTCAGTCTGATCCGCATCGTCTGAGTCGTCATTAGTCCCATCATCAAAAGTCTGATGGGCGTTCATCTGTGCATATGGGCACTCATTGTTCCAATGTGGTTCGCCTCAATGACGGCATCCTGAAAGAGGCTTCCTCCCCCGATCATTGTTGCTAGACGCAGCATTGTTGCTGCCTGTGAAGGGAGCCTTAGGTTTGGTTGAACCCCGATCTCCCCCACTTCTGCTAGGGCCACCATTGCTAGACTGGCCCCCTTTGAATCCCGCTCGGGCAGGCGGCTGAGGCCTATCCTTCCGAGCTTCCATTTGATAGTCCCCAAGGCATTCAGCTACTTGGATCGCCTTGGGCAGGCTATCTACCCATTGTCTTTGTAGCTCCATACGGGCATAAGGTTTCAGCCCTTCTAGGAAGGTGAAGAGCTTGTCTTTATCCCCCATGTCGCGTATGCTTAGCATGAGCGCGGAGAATTCCCGCACGTAATCCCGTACGGATTTGGTTTGGCGGAGCTCCCGTAGCTTTCTCCTTGAATTGTATTCAATATTTTCGGGGAAGAACTGTAGGCGTATGGCTGCCTTCAGTTCTGCCCATGTTTCGAGAGCATCTTCACCGGCCTTGATGGCTTCATATTTCACCCGCCACCAGAGTTTAGCATCACCCTGAAGATACATGGTAGCAGTTGCTACCTTCTTAGCTTCTTCTAGGCCCCCAACAGCATCGAAATATTGTTCGACATCAAAGATGAAGTTCTCCACTTCCTTGGAATTCCTAGCTCCACTGTATGGCTTTGGCTCAGGAATTTTCAGTTTTTGTGTCGTGGAAGTAGGGTTTGCAGCGCCCCCAATCTGGTTTCCACTGCCTCATAGCATGCCTTGTAAAGCAACATTGACGACATTGAGCTTGTCTGTCAAGTCGTCAATAGTTTGTTACATGGCAGTCACCATGTCTACCTCTTGTGCCCTGTAAGCTAAATCCTCGGCACGCTCCTGTTGGAATCCCTCGAATTTGCCAAATATTTTGACTGCCTCTGTGGCTGCCGTTTGCCGGTCTCCCTCGGAGTCACGACTGATGTTTTCAATGTCAACTTCGGCCTGGAGCATCCTGCGGTCCAGGTCGTCCAACCTTTGACCTAGGCTGGTTCTTAGTTCAGGCACCGTATCCATAATGGGTAGTAATCCGTCAACCGTCTGTTCAAGGGCCGCAATGCGGTCCCCATGATTCACCATGGTTAGAAATGGTAGTAATGGCAATGCGTTCCCTCGTCCGATGTTGAGCCTAGGCTCTGATACCAATTGTTACGCAGCGCCTTCCTGAGATTCCTTGGAAGGGCGACGTAAGGCTAAGCAACTGATGTCAGTGCAGTTGTTGTCCGCCAACTAAGGTCCCCTCTATACGCTAGACTAAATTGTCAGTGTCGTATGGGAAAACCAATGCCAAGAGCAATTGAGAGAACAAGAATGAGAATTGAGAATGAAAGAAAGCTTGATTGCATTAATGAAACCTATTACAGAAAGGCAACGCGGTGTCGAGGGGGAGAGACACCAATACAGAGAACTGTTTGCTTACTAGAAAGTTTGATTGCTTGATCCTCCCTAATAATGCTTAAAAAAATAATCCAAATCTACAAGACTAGACTTGATTAAGCTAGAGAAACATAATGGAAGTACATGGAATAAAACTACTCTATATTTACAATGAAAAAGACTTAGTTTTCTATAAGGCAGAAACAGTTCCGTTGACAGCAGCATAGTCATTGGTATCCGGGTCTACGCACGCGGCGTTGTATGTGCACGCGGCGCTGTTGGCATCTGCCTGCGGTTGGGCGCTGGCGAGGGATATCAGTGGGGCGACAAAGGCACATGCGCGCTTGTCACTTGGTGCGGCCAAGACCACGGCGCCTTCCGTGGCGCTAGGCATTGGAAGGCTTGCTAGGACGCCACGGGGCGTGCCCAAGGGGTCATGGGACACGGTTGAAAAGCCGCCGATGACAGTAAGGACGTAATTCTTGTAACTGGAGAGTATGTATCAAAATAGTCAAGACCTTCTCAATGTCTATACCCTTTGACCACAAGCCTTATTTTATATTTATCAATAGTGACACAATCATTCATTTTCCTCTTAAAAATCCCATTTAGAATCCAACGGTTTATTTTTAGGAGGAAGATCAACCAATAGCCATGTATGGTTGTTCAATATGAATTCTATTTCACTATTGATTGCCTCTTTCCAAAATAATGATTCCGAAGAATATATAACTTCTTTAAATGTTTGAGGCTTATTTCTATTAAGAAAGTCACAAAATCTAGTCCAAATGAAGTAGACGTTCGTTGACATTTACTATGTTTTGGATTTTCCTAATTAGACGTACTTTATTATGTTTCTTCCCGAGGTCGTTTAGATCCTTCACCAATCGACTCACATTCCTTTTTATACGGATATATATTTTTGAAGAACTCAACATGATCTGATTCTATAACCGTATTATTATAAATATCGCGATTTTCTGATTTATGAACTAGAAATTGATATGTTTAACTATTGGTCGCATATCCTATGAAAACACAATCAACGGTTTTCGGTCCTATCTTTACCCTTTTGGGTTTAGGAACTTACACTTTTGTCAAACACTCCCACACTTTAAAATAATTCAAGCTAGGCTTCCTTCGTTTCTATTTTTCATATGGAATGAATTGCATTTTGCTATGGGGGTACTCGATTTAGTATCCGGTTAGCCGTAAGAATGGCTTCCCCCACAAATTCTATGGCAAACCAGAACTTATCAACTGGGCATTCATCATCTCTTTTAATGAACGATTCTTTCTTTCTGCAATCCCATTGGATTGGGGCATGTGTGGGGCCATTGTTTGATGAATAATTCCATATTCTAAACATATTTCTTCAAAAGGAGATTCATGGTCAGCACCCCTATCACTTCTTATCATTTTGATTTTCTTGTTAAGTTGCGTTTCAACTTCATTTTTTATGGATTTAATGCATCTATTGCTTCATATTTACTATTAAGTAACTAAACATAGTAATATCGAGTACTATCGTCAATAAAAGTTATGAAATACTTCTTTCCACTATGAGATGGTATTTACTTCATGTCGGAAATATCTGTGTGAATTAAGTCTAAAGCATTTGAATTCCTTTCAACTAACTTATAAGGATGTTTAACATACTTAGTTTCCATACATATTTGACGTTTTTATTTGTCGCATTCAAACTTAGGCAATACTTCAAAATTAATCATTTTTTGCAAGGTTTTATAATTGACATGTCTCAAACGTATATGTCATAAATCATTTGACTCAAGTAAGTAAGAAGAAGCTGAAATTTTATTATTGTCAACGACCATTACATTCAATTTGAAAAAGCCTTCAGTGAGGTAACATTTTCCTACAAACATCTTATTATTACTTATTTTAAAACCTTATCAGATACAAAAACACAATTAAACTTGTTCTTGACGATAAGTGAAGTAGAGACTAAGTTCTTCCTAATTTTAGTAACATGAAGGACGTTATTAAGAGTCACCACCTTGCTAGAAGACATTTTCAGAAATATCTTGACGTATCCTTCAATCTTGGCCATTGCAGAATTTCCCATGGAAAGCGTCTCTTCGGGTCCAACGGGAGCATATGTAGTAAACACTTCTCTAACAGCACAAACATTGCGAGTGGCTCCAGAATGAATCCACCATTCCTTAGAATTTCCCACCAGGTTGCATTCAGAAAGCATAGCACACAAGTCATCAATATCCTCGTGCTTTTCAACCATGTTTTCTTGACCCTTCTTCTTGTCTTTCCTTGGAGCACAACAATCTACAGATTTATGTCCAGCTTTCCCTTAGGTTTAGTAATTTCCTTTGAACTGCTTCTTGCTTGGGTTTCTTTTTGGTCTAGAAGGCTTTTTCCTCTTTTTATTATTTTGAGGAGCATCCTCAACAATGGTTGCTCCCATTATTGTTGAGTTTCTATGACCTTTCTTTTCAACAACTTTATTGTCTTCTTCGATCCTCAACCTAGGGTAAAAAGGGTGAAACAACCAAGAATTCAAGGGTTAAAAGGGGAATTGGTTAGCTAGACTAGGGCTGCCTTAGGCATGCCTATATAAAGACCTCTTTCCCTTCATTTTCGAGCAGCCTTTAATACTCTAAAAATACAGAAATATTCTGCATCATTTTGGCCTAAATTGCTCAGAATTACTCTTTAAGTTCATTGTTAATAATAGCTTAAGACTTCCAAAGAATATTCTGGTTCATTTTGGGTTCAAAAATGGTCTAAGGAAGATAAATATAATGTGATGTTTGGCTGAATTGCACATTTCTGCTGCTGCTGATTTACCTCATATTTCTTTGCTCTAATTTCGGCCCCCAGGAACTTCTTGGACTCTATGAATGTGTGAAATGCAAGTTTGAAGCCATGTAATCATTGGAGATCTAAGGATGAATATTAGTTTCCTTTTATTGAATATTAGCTTATGTCTTGAATGTTTTCTGTATTAACTTAGTGTTATTATGGTTTATTGTATTCATTCATGTCATTGATTCTAGATCTCGTCTTAGGGTTGGACTTTGGATTCTAGTTTATTATGTTGGATTTGCTTGTCAAAAATTCTTCCTGCTGAGTGATTAGTTACTGGGCTATCATGGATTGGTTTTCTTTTATTATAGGAAGAATATCTTTTGTCGGGTGTTTGTTTAAATATGTTTGGTTCAAGGGTCATTTCAGATTAGGGTAGTGTACATAAATCGAGAAAAGTAGACTATGTTAGTTTGATTTGGATTTACTGGATTTTGAGAATGCTTCTAGCAATTATGAATAAGTATTTGTAAGATTAGTTTGTTTCTATGTTTTGTTTTGTACAAGTGAAGATTCAGTCAAAGTTTTGTTTTCTCTCTTCGGTTAACATGCCACTATGCCCAATTCAATAAGTAACGTTCCATGGCCTGTATGACTGAGTTTAGTAGGTTGATCTCCAATTAGCATTGTGTGTGTTTGCCTTCAGTTTAGAATTGGGCCAAACAGGTTATCCTATTTAATATGAGGCCCCAAATGAATCGGACTCAATTTCCCATTGGTCTTGGGCCCAATTTCAGGCCCAAGAGTCTTCAGCCTTGGCCCTTTCCTTTTTGTTTCTTGTGCCATAAAAAAATAATTCATAATACATAGTTTGTTGTATTGTTGGGCTTGTTCCTGGCCCAACTTCACCGCTAGAAAGTCTGACTCTTGGGTTAAATGGTGGGCTCGATTCTGAGCCCAATTTTAAGTGTTGCTTATGAATCATTCAAGGAGCCCGTTGTAGGCTCAGCTTTCTCTTTTGAAATAAGCAAAGATCTGTCGATTGGTCTCAATGCACTTATGATTGGTACGTTAAATTGAATCTTGAGTTAGATTAGTTCATTTTATTTGTAATGAAATTCTCCTCTTAAAAATGGAAAGAGGTATGCCATTTTAGTTAAATCACCAATGGCCGTCACAAAATACTTTATTTAGTTGCTCAAAATGAACTTCGTAGTTTGCTTTAGGCGCGTTAATTATATAATTATCACAGTTATTACTAAAACCCGGGGGTACATTTCATGTGGCCCCGTTCTAATTTCCAACAATGTTAAATAGAACATGTCGTGAATCACGGGTGCATTTCATGTGGCGTGGCTTGCGATGTGTTTTAAATAGCCTTGAAATAATTCCTTAAATCAATAAAAGCGACTAAAAGGCTAAAAACGCGTGGTAGGTTTAAAACGTGTAAAAATCAGATAATTAGGCCAATAATAATAGTTGAGCGACCGTGCTAGAACCACGGAATCCGGAAATGCCTAACACCTTCTCCCGGGTTAATAGAATTTCTTACCCAGATTTTTGTGTTCGCAGACTGTAAAACAGAGTCAATCTGTCCTCAATTCGGGATTTGAACTGGTGACTTGGGATACTATAAATCATCCCAAGTGTAGACTCTGAACTTTAAACAAAATAATCCATTTCGATTGTCACTTAAATTGAAAAAAAACTCTCTTATACCCCTTCCGGAGGTAGGAAAAAGGAGGTGTGACAGCCCTGGCGACTCTGTTGGGGATCGAACCCAGAATCTCTGGTTTCGTAGACTAGGGTTCAAGAATTCAAGCTTAGAATAATTGTTATATTTGGCTTTATTTATTATCTGGTTTTATTTACACGTTTGGGCCTAATGTGTTAAATGCTGCTTTTTACCGCTTTGATATTGTTGAACTGTATATAAATTGTTGTGAAACCATCCTCTCTCTGAGTCTTCTAAATCATCTGAGAAGGGTGCACTTCGTGTAGCTTTTGTTCTGTTAGAGTCGTATCCCAATTTTAGAACAAGGTTCGGACAAGTTGCAAAGCCGGTGAAGCTTCTGTATTCCCGGTATGCTACCCCCCTCGGCTCGAGTTGTCCACTCGGGTAAGCCAGGTCTAGAACAAATAAACCCAGGTTTTCAAATCTAGTATAACATAGCCTCATGGATGCCTAGTAGGAACGCTTGTTTGCATCATGTGCATTTTGACTTTGGGGACTCAACACAGGGGTTGGGTCCATCTAGGACAAGTGTACCCAAAATCAAAAGACCATCCTGATGCATTTTACTTGCTACTTGTGCACTTATTTGACTCGGATTGCATGTTGACCGGCTTCTAGAATATTGAGAAAAAAACAAATTGAGGTGAGAGAGAGGAAATTACTCGCCTGTGAAAAACCTGGTGTCCAAAATACCCCAAAACTCTGCTGAAATTTTCAGACAAAAAAGGAAAATAAAGTTATTTCAAAAAGTTTGTATTTTCTGTTGCGTTAAAATTGACTGAACTATGCAAGTGTGATTCTCACCGGATGTGGGATACATAGGTAACCCTCATCGGGTCCAACCCTTTTTTGCAAAAATAACCCAAAAATATGAAGTGTCGTTGTTTTGTCATAAATAAGTTAGGTTATGGTGTTCTTGTCCGAAATAGCCTAGATGCCCCAAGAGGGCACCGGAAGGTTGCTCTTGCAGGAATAGCCACCTAAGGTCCTTTTTCAGATTTTGGCCAATTAACAAACACAACCCTAAAATTGTCTTTATTGAAGTGTTGAGGGGCTGTATTCGCAAAAGTGTTTTGTTTCAAATTGCAATTTTCGAAAATTGGTATTTTTCTCTTGAGTCAAAGTAAATCACAGACTTTTAATCGGTCACTTTATATAAATGTGCAGGATGAGCACGATTGAAAATGAACCTTTCACAATCCTCGAGGAAATCCTGTTAGAACTACGTATGTGGTGGAATGATTTGGGAGAAGTCAGCCGAGATATTGTGATAAAATCTTTGGGTGGTCTTGTTGGGCTTCTGAAGATTAGGCCGAGGAAGGATATAATTGAGGCTTTGATACACTTCTAGGACCCAACACATAATGTGTTCCATTTTGCTGATTTTGAGCTAACCCCTACGCTTGAGGAAATAGCGGGCTACGCTGGTTTTAGTGGGAATCACATAAATCAATACCCGGTGGCACCTAGAACAGTGACTCCTCATAAGTTTCTGGATCTTCTAAGCATCAGTCGGGAAGTTCAAGATGGAAATTTGGCCAAGGGATTCTGCACATTCTACTTTTTGTACCGATGTTACGGGAATCCCCGCAGTTTTGAGATGCCATACACCGGTCTTACTCATTCAGGGAACAAAGATAAGTGGGAAGCTCGGCGGGGATTGTCTTTTATAGTGGCATTCCTAGATGTTTTGATTTGTCTAAGAAAAGATAGAAACATAGAATTGGGGCTTGTGGGAATAGCCGACTTCATGACTAAAAAGGCAAATGGCACCATTGTTCTGATGATATTGGCAGAGATTTACCAAGCTCTAACTGTTTGCCGAGAAGGAGGGAAATTTTTTGAAGGATGCAATATGCTTCTACAACTCTGGATGGAGGAATATATTTGCCACCGTCCGGGGTACATGAACCGTGGAATGATCGGTCTTAAATGCATTGAAAACATGAACAACGGTGGAGGGTCATGAGTTTCCAGATGGTACAGAAGCATGGTTTGCACATTTGAGCTCCCTGACTGCAAACAAGATTGAATGGACATTCGGGTGGCTCTCGGTCAGCGAAGTTATTTATATGTCGGCCGAGGTGTGGTTTCTTCTATTGATGGGTCTGCGGAGCATTCAGCCTTATGCCCCGCACAGAGTTCTACGCAAGTTAGGAAGGTACCAGACTATCCCACATGATGAGGATTTGAGTCGGCAGGTTATCGAACTGGAACCAAAAGCTGCTTTCCCAGAAGAAAGGGTGGGTCGGATTTGGCATCAATGTAGGTTCTTTGAGCCAAAGACTCAGGTACGAGATCTATCCAGAGGCGAGTTGGAGCCTAGTTACACAACTTGGTACGGTAAAAGGTCTCAAGTCCATCAAGAGCCCGAACGACCCGCCAAAAGGCCCCATGTCCAACAATTCATTAATGGAGCGCAGGAGCTGTGAGCACGTGATTTTTGCCCTATATGAATTACTCCTATAAATTCAAAATAAAATAGTTTCTTTCAGTACTTACAATTTTGTGGATTTTTATGGCATTGTTTGTTAATTGTTTCCATTTTATCTGTGCATTTTAATTCATAAAAAATACAAAAAATATCTTGTTTTTTTTTTTTGCATTTAGGATTTAACTTTGCATTTTTGGATTAATTAACAAATTGGTTGTTTTACAAAATTGGAAGATCACAAAAATGATTTATTTTGGCATTGTTTAATTTTTAGCTTTGAATTTTGTTAGCTTTCCTTTAATTTGGTATTTAATTAGTTGTGATAATTACTAGAGTTAATTAATTTAATTTGGTAAGATAATTTGGGTTAGGAATTAAGTTAGGTTTTATTTTTGTTTTAAAAGAAAAAGGAATTAGAAAAAAAAAGAGTTGAAAAGGAAAAGGAAAAGATTTTGAAAAAGAAAGGGAAATCAGATTTTTTTACATTTTGGGCCGAATTAGTAGCAGCCCAAGCAATTTTCCTCAAAACCGAACAGGACCCGCCCCAGCCCACTCCCATTTTCGGTCCAAATCCCATTAAAACTCCAAAACGACGTTGTTTTGGATCGTTTAATCTCAGCCTTTCATCCATCTTTGATCCAATGGACCGGAACTAATCTCCCAATTCCCATATAAGTGTCCTAAGAGACCCCCCAAACCTAAAAATCACCCCCCCCCCATTCTCCTCCATCTCCCTCTAAAGCAAACCCTAGCCGCCCCAAAACTCCCACTCCTCCAAGCTGGCGCCGCCGCCGCCCAGGGCTTTCAAATCCGCCCAAACTTTTAATCCTTTGTTTTTCTATCCAAATGAGTAGGTTGTCCCTCTTTTGTTCTTGTCTTTGGATCTGGAGCGTTTTTTTTTTTGGGGCAAGAATGGACATAGTGACACAAAGTATTAGCCACTAATTTATTTTAGGCCATACTTGTGTCATTATTTTCATATTTGATCAAAAATATTTTGTTTGAGATGCGTCCTTGGGTTGACGAAGAAGACTTGAGCAAGTCATGCATGCAAGGAGTTTAAAATTTTCTTTGTATAGTTTTTTCATTGCTGCGTAAAAAAAAAAGAGGAAAAGAGATTAAGATGTAATTTTTATTTTCCTTTTCATTAGAATTTTCGTCTAGTTTGTTTCGTTTTTCCTTTCTTTATTTAGTATTTCGTTTTTTGTTCTGTTTTGTTCTTGTCACGTTTTTTTTCTTTCTTTGCAGTATGTTTGTTGCCGTTCTTTTCTCTTTATTTGGGTTCATGCCTTAGTCAATCATTTTTCCACCTTTCTCCATCCGGACTAGAGTCCACGAGTAAAAGTTTGGTTTAAATTTGTTGGGCTTGTGGCCCAATCTGTTTTAAGGATAAGAGAGTTTTTTTTTCGGAGAGGTAAATACCAGTGTTAGTAAGGGTGTTTAGGGCATTTTAGGACCAAAGAATAATCTGATAACCACCTAGAAAAGTTCTAGGAAGGTGAGAGAGGGGGTGTGAATGAGTAAATAGTGCTAAGTTTAGGTGAATTTAAGTAACAAACAGATTTGCTAAGGGTAGGTTTTGATTTTAAAAATTCTGATTTGTTGCCCTAAGGAGAGGGCTATAAATACACATTAGAGGTTAAAATAAAAGGAGAAGAAAAAAAGAGGAGACGGCAGAATCAGAATTAAAAAAAATCAGCTTTTTCTTAGTTTTTTTTTCGATTTCCTTAAGCATCTTCTTGGTTTGCTCTATTGATTCTGGGTTGGAGGAAGCATTGAAAAGAACTCTTCTTGCTGCTTAGTATTGCTGAACTCCATTTTTCAGTTTCGAATTTAGTTTTGATTCACTTTTAATAGGTATGTAAACTTCATCTTGATAGGAATTTGGGATGAACTATGTCTCTTTGGCTTGATTTTATTTCATTACTAAAAATATCTCAAAAGCTAAAAATATTGCATATGGGATTTTATTGTGAAAGTGCTTATTAAATTACCATTACAGTTCTGTAGTCAAAAGAGGAAGGTGAAACGTGCATGCAAAGAATAAGCATCTTCCTTTTAATCAATGTGCATCTTAGGTAAAAGTAGGAGTATTAAATAGCATAAGGATGGGGGTACGCATGATATATGTAAAAATAGTATGCATATTTGGAGTCTTGATCTATTTCTATGTTTGGTGTTTGAGATTCAAGTATAAAAGGAATCTATAAATGGAATGGACTTCATTTGCATGATTTGTTGTGGTGATGCACGTTTCTTTGGTTACTGTTTCATAGTCAATTTTTTATTATTCAAAAACAGAATGCAATTGGTATCGGATCTTTCCTTTTATGCTAATTTTCAATTGAAGCTTGATTTAATGAATTTGATGCCATATTTAGAGCATAGTAACCAAATGCTAATGTGCTTGTTTGAATTCCTTAATTCCGGGTGTCGCAACAGTTTCAGGAAGTCGAGAATTCCAATGATTATTTCCGTTTGAATGTAATTCCTTTTAGAAAATAAATCGAGGTGCGCTGTTCTTTGAAAAAAAATAAAATTGCATGGCCCTCGTATTAACTTTATAACTTAGATATTAAAGATGTTTGCCGTTTAAGATACCTTCGTGATTGTGTATATATTCGCGTAACATAATTATGATTCTAAAAATTATTGGGAGTATGCGTTCGCGCAACTTCGATCAAACCTTTTCTTAAATAATAAAAATGGGTTTTTGGGCTTTTAATTTTTGTTTACATAGCTTGTGGTGTGCCATTCACCATTAAATCACATATGGCCCTTATATAAATTTCTTATGACTTAGATAGAAAATGACAAATGTTTGTAGATTGCTTTAGGCACATTTCAAACACAATCATGATTGTGTATACATTCGCGTAACACAATTACGATTTTAAAAACAAAACCGGAGTATGCGTTCGCGCAACTTCGGCCAAACACTCTTAATAAACAAAGCGTTATTAATTATGGACACGCTCGCGTGACATGATTTTTGATGTGCCAAAGGAAAGAGTATAAGTACGCGTAGCTCAATTCTTTAATTACGAATAATCAAGTGATTTAAAAGCGGCAAAAAGTAGATGCACATAGGTTCTAAAATCAGTAATTAAACAATTGTAATAAGCCAAGTATGATCAAAGCGACCGTGCTAGAACCACGGAACTTGGGAATGCCTAACACCTTCTCCCGGGTTAACAGAATTCCTTACCCGGATTTCTGGTTCGCAGGCCGTCAATAGAGTCAACTTTCCTCGATTTGGGATTTTAAACCGGTGACTTGTGACACCATAAATTATCCCAAGTGGTGACTCTGAATCTTTAAATAAACAAATCTCGTTTCGATTGTCCTTTAATTGGAAAAACTCCCTTGTATATATACCCCTTACGGGGTGTAGTAAAAAAGGAGGTGTGACAGCTCTGGCGACTCTTCTGGGGATCGAACCCAGAATCTCTGGTTCATGGTTCAAGAATTCGAGCTTGTTAATATGATTTTGTTTGGCTTTATTTATTGTTAATATTACTGTATTCTGTGAATCTTTTGTGCTAATTGGTATCTGTTTACCGATTTAATATTACTTGAATTGTATATAACTGTCTTCTTACGCCACCCATCTGAGTCTTCTGGAAATGGTGCATACGTTCGCGTAGACCGTTTTTTTCTGTAGAAATTATACCAAATAGAACGAGGTTGGGCAAGTAACAAGGCCGGGTAGACTTCAGTGCTCCCGGTACGTTGCCCCCTCCTCGGCCCCAGTTGTCCGCTCGGGTACCCCAAGTCTAGACCAAAACCCAGGATTTAAACCTAGAAAAACACAGCCTCATGCCGGATCCCTAGTAGGAACGTTTGTTTGCATCATGTGCATTTGACTTATGGGACTCAACACAGGGGTTGGGTCCATCTAGGACAGGCGTGCCCGAAATAACAGACCATCCTGATGCATTCTACGTGCTACGTGAACATTTATTTGTTTTGGCTTGCATGCTGACCGGCCATGGAAAATAAAGCAAAAAGGAAAACCAAGAGTGATATAGGGAAGGAAATAAGGCCCGGTTCTAAAATCCCGTTATTTGAAAAACCTC
Organism: Nicotiana sylvestris; assembly: GCF_000393655.2. Classification (NCBI taxonomy): domain Eukaryota; kingdom Viridiplantae; phylum Streptophyta; class Magnoliopsida; order Solanales; family Solanaceae; genus Nicotiana; species Nicotiana sylvestris. Next base: position 110,014,920 of record NC_091061.1, read on the forward strand.
CTGAAACTCTGCCCAAATATTTTTTTTTCAAAAAAGTCAAACACTGTGTTCTTTCAAATGTGTCAAAACTGACCGAACTACGTAGGTCTGACTCTCACCGAATGTGGGATACGTAGGCAACCTACATAAGGTTCGGCCTTATTTTTGAAAAAAAAAAACAAGAAAGAAAAACAGGAAAAGAGAGTTGGTGGTCGAGTGAATGCAATCTTGATTTTTGGTCAAAATAAGCCGATCCAGCTTTGGCAATGTCTTAAACCGTTCTTGCCGAGATAGCCTCAGAGTATTCTTCAGTTGTCAAAAGGCTATTTTCGTAAAAGAATGGACAAGTTTGTGAAGGGTCATAAAATAATTCCCCCGGCCTCAAAATTCGCGTGAAATTGGGAAGGGGCCGCATTTGCAAAAAGAGTCACTTGGCTAAAGTTGGCATATAGGGGAAGGAATTATGGTTCTTTTCTTCTTTTCTTTTCCCTTTCTTTTTCTTTTCTTCTTCAAAAAACTGTTTACAAAAGGGTCAACTCGAGTCAACCCTAACCTTAATCTTCCCCAGGAACAAATGAATACCATCTAGGAACCGCCAGAAGTGGTTAGGGAACAGGCTCGGCTACACTTGCGTATGTGGTGGAATAATCTAGACGAAGATGGTCAGAAATGGGTGAAAAAGCACTTGGGTGCTCTTATAGACATCTTTGAGATCAAACCACGGGAAGATTTGATCAAGGCTTTGGTAATTTTCTGGGATCCTGTCCATAATATTTTTCGTTTCTCGGATTTTGAGATCACCCCTACTTTGGAAGAGATAGCCTGGTACATTGAATTCGGACGGGATTTGAGGAAGCAGCAACTTATATTTCCAAGGGCTCCATCGGTGCACAAGTTCTTCGACCTCCTGAATATTAGTAAACAGACGAATAAAGAACGTGTGAGAAACGGGTGTTGTGCTTTCCATTTCTTATACTTCAGGTTCGGGCACTCTGCTGGTTTTGAAATGCATGAAAAAGATCTGAGCAACAAACAAGACAAGGGCCTTTGGCAAATTCATCATCGGTTCACATTTATTGTGGCATTCTTGGGGATCATGGTTTTTCCAAATGAGAAAGGGACGGTGGATATTCGTATGGCTAGAATTGCACAAATCCTCACTAGCAAGGAAGATCATACATTTGCCCCGTTGGTGCTGGCGGATATTTATCGAGCATTGACTCTATGCAAAGCAGGGGCTCAATTTTTTGAAGGTTGCGGCATCCTTCTGCAAATGTGGTTGATCGAGCACCTTCGCCATCATTCCAGATTCATGAGTTATGGTTCGAGTCCGAATAACGTCATCACTAGTTACGAGGAGAGGGTAAAAGATTACAACGCACCAGAAGGGTTTAAAGCATGGGCTTCTCACTTGAAAGTTCTTAACGCAGGTCAGGCCGAGTGGACTATAGGATGGCTCCCGAGGATAGAAGCCATCTATATAACTGCTACCAAAGGCTACCTGAGGTTAATGGGTGTAAGGAGTATTCAACCATATGCACCGCTGAGGGTCTTGAGGCAATTGGTAAAGTATCAGATTGTACCTGAAGATGAAGATATAAGCACCCAGGTCATAGAGTTACATCTAGAAGCTACATTGCCCGAGGCTGTAGTTCAGCAGGATTAGAGTAGCTGTCGGTATCTAAAAAATGGCACCCAGGTACCAGACATCGCCAAGGGGGAAGTAGATCCAAATTATGCTGCTTGGTTTGAGAAAATGTCATGTAAACAACGAGCAAGAGCCCGAAAGTCCCGCCAAAAGGCCTCATGTTCCAGCCTTTGATGACAAAATTCAGGAGAGATTAGCTTGGGGGGAGAAGGAAAAGGAATATAAGGTCATCATCCATGGTCTACGAGAAGAATTGAGAAATGTCACATTCAACAATGATTTGCAGACACAAGAGGCCGAAGGTGAAAGGAGAAGATTGGTGCTAGAAAATGAAGCCCTCAGAGCTCAGGTTCGACAGTTGAAAATTGAAGCCGAGAACCCAGGCCGAAGCAGGAAAGATGAAAGGCTCATTTATAACCTTACTCAAAAGGTACATGACTATGAAGATGACCTGCAAAAAGCTAAGTCTGAACTAGCAAAAGCACGGGCGAGGTTGGCTAAAAGAGCCAAAGGGCATGCAGCCTTCATTCAACAGATGAAAGAAAAATATGAAAAAGGGGTCACAGGTTGGGAAAAGGCAATTGGCAACCTCGAGGGTGAAATGGCTAAACAAGCCAAAAATTTTAAGGCTGAAAGAGAACATTGTTACACCTTAATGGCACGGCTAGAAAGAGACTTGCAACAACTCCAAGAGCAGAACCAAGTAGCCGAACGAACTTTGGAAGCCAGAACCGAACAAATTGGGCGTTTGTTGCAAGAGAAGGGTGTCATAAGAGAGCGAGTCAAAAGGGTCGCCAACTATATCGCAATGAAGTGCAGTAGCTATGAGGATATGACTAGATCTATGTTCTTTGCTATTGTGATGATTTTTGTTCGACAGGTAATGGAAGATCTCTACCACCTTCAAGGGGATTTAGTGAGTCAGCCCGCAGCAAGGCCGAATGATGCCTCGCGGGTCCCGGGGGCGATTGAGGTATTAATGTATTCGTGATTCCTTGAGTCTGTATTTTCTTTCCGTTAAAGTTTGCCAGTTTGTCTTGGAGTCTGTATTTCTTTTTATGTGGGTTGTTGGGTTTTTTCGAGTCTATATTTCATTTGTCATCAGAGTCTGTTAGTTTTGTTTAACTTTATTTTCAAGTCTTATTATGGAAAATTTGAAAATTCAAAAATGTTCTATGATCTCCAAGAACTACGCTTGATCTGATTCATGCGGGGTCATGATACGTAGGCCATCTCCATAAGATTCGACCATAACCAAATAAAAGAGAGAGAAAGAAAATAAGAGGAAAAACAAGAGAGTAAAGAAAAGAATAGGGCGGAAAAATAGGAAAGAAAAGAGAAAAAATAAGAAAATCAAGAGAGAATAAAAACAAAGAGAGAATAGAGGCAAGAGTGAAAGGAAGGAAACGAAAAGAAATAAAAGGGGGAATATTGCAATTAAAAGGTCGGGATGACGCATGCAACCGATCAGATACATAGTAGAGACGATTAACTGTTTAGGTGCATTCATGCCCAATGTGCGGTTACCAATCTGTTAAAACCTAATCGCTAACAATGATTGTTATTTGATGTATTGAGCCCAGGCAGGTGGTTAGTTGATTGTCATTATGGAAACTCACTTATACAACACCCGATCAAAAGACAGGCTGAATATAGCCAACCAGGAACCGGAAACAAGTATTGTTGACCCATCGAAAGAAGTGGAAGAAATGGACGTTAATGCGATGAGGGAAGAAATGTATAAGCTAAAGCAATAGATGGCTGAAATGTACCAAGCCTGGGCCAAGGGACATCCACCACCGGTTTATCCCGCCAACCCTGCTTATATCCCACCATAAGCCTAAACTCCAGAGCCTCCCACTATGAACTCATCTCCAGCCTTTCCCCTCTACCAACAATGCCATGGCGCCACTTCCCATACTTCTCAAGCTCCACCACCCAAACAAGTCCCATACCCTCCCCCACCAATTACACCTGTTTTTGTGGAACCTCCACCTGCTACATTACACTGATCTTCCAATGAACCCTTGTTCCAAACTCACAACAACCAGTACTATCCCCCTAAACCCACCTTCAAAGTTCCAGAACCATATCCTTACACACCCCCATCTTGATCTCCCGGCAGAGACCGAGAAAATACCCAAAAATCCCGAGCAGGAAGAGATGATCAAAAAGGTCAAAAGCTTAGAACAGTCGTTCCAAGATATGAGGGGGTTGGGAGGTCAAATAAGTGTGGGCTATAAGGATTTATGTCTGTTCTCAGATGTTCAGTTGTCAGCGGGGTTCAAAATGCCCAAGTTTGATCTGTACGATGGGCATGGTGACCCAGTAGCACACTTAAAAGGATTTTGTAGCAAAATGAGAGGAGCAGGTGGAAGAGATGAGTTACTGATGGCATGTTTCAGCCAAAGTTTAAGTGGATCGTCCTTAGAATGGTATACCAGACAAGATCACAACAGGTGGTACACATGGGATGATTTGGCCCAAGCCTTTGCCTGCCATTTTCAGTACAACCTCAAAATTATCCCAAACCGTCTGTCGTTTACAAAGCTTGAGAAGAAGCACGGTGAGAGCTTCAGGGAATATGGATTCCGTTGGAGAGAGCAAGCAGCGAGGGTTGATCTTCCGATGAAAGAAAGCGAGATGGTTGATTATTTCTTGCAGGCTTTGGAACCCACTTATTTCGGTCACTTGGTGTCAGCAGTGGGTAAGTCCTTTAATGAAGTCGTAAAAATGGGAGGCATGGTTGAGGAGGGACTCAAGTCCAACAAGATCATGAGTTATTCAGCGATCAAAGCGACTACTCAGGCCATTCAAAATGGTACTGGGGTGTGCTCGGGAAGAAGAAGAAGAAGGAGGATGTTGCAACAATTGAGTCGGGAGCTTGGGTTGGATCCAGGAACCTTCCCCGTTACTACAACCAGTCGCGACCCTACCCCCAAACTTGCCCACACACTCCATATAACCCGCCACAACACTATTACCCACCGCCAGATCCCCATTTTTCTGTCCATCACGCACAAACCTATACCCAACCTCCCACTCATGCACAATGGCGTGCGCCGGCTCCACAAAACTCATACCAAGCTCCACAAAATACCTATCCACCACCAAAAGCCTACAGAAATCCTCCTGGAATGGGTTTTCGACCCAACCAAGCCTTTAAGAATGAGAGGTTGCAGAAGCAAAAGACTTTCACTCCATTGGGAGAATCATATGCTAGTCTATTCCACAGACTGAGACAGTTGGGTATGTTGAATCCGATCGAGGCTAAATTGCCGAATCCCCTCCCAGAAATCTTGACCGCTCGGTGAGTTGTGAGTATTGTTCAGGGGCCCCGGGACATGACACAGAGAAATACTAGAAATTGAAAACAGCCATTCAAGAACTCATTAACACCAATCGGATTGAAGTCCAAGCTTCGGAGGCACCCAATATCAATCAGAATCCCTTGCCAGCCCATCGTGAAACAAATATGATTAAGATAGTGCATAAGGGAGGGGAGCCTAAAAAGCCTTTGCAAACCATCATGATGATTCGGGCTAGTGAAGCCAAGCCATTTGAAAAGTCAACAAGCAATAAGTCTATGATCGAGTTGAACAGGGCAAATAATGAACCATCTGTGGAGGTCAAGAAGGGGTTCTCAAGTGACGTTGCAGGAAAACATGTAAGAGCAAAAGTGGTTGTGCCAGGAGTGAGGAACAAGCCTGTGGTAATTGTGAAGGGCGCCCACACGGATCCTGTCATTATTAAACCGGTAATTCAATTACCGATAGTCAATAGCAAGGCAGTCCCATGGAATTATGAACAAGTGACCCTGACTTACAAAGGGCGAGAGGTTAAAGAAGAAGTGTGTGAGACTCATGGTTTGACTCGATCAAGGAGATGCTTTTCCCCCAAAGAGTTTAGAAAAGCTAAGACCTCAAAAGATAATCCAGTGTTGGTGAAGAAAGCGGTGACTGAGGAAGAAGTAGAAGAATTTCTGAGAAAGATGAAAGTGCAAGACTATTCCATTATGGAGCAGTTAAGGAAGACACCAGCTCAGATCTCGCTCTTGTCATTATTGATCCATTCAGACGAACACCGTCGGGCTTTGATGAAGATCCTGAACGAGGCTTACGTTCCTGACAAGATCTCTGTAAACCACTTGGAAAAGATAGATAACAAGATATTTGAGGTAAACAGAGTCACTTTTTCTGATGATGAGTTGCCCGTGGAGGGTACCGAGCACAATAGAGCCCTCTATCTGACGGTGAAATACGAAGATTCCGTGGCTACTCGGGTACTGGTCAACAATGGATCTAGCGCGAATATTTGTCCTCTCTCCACATTGAACAAGCTGAAAGTGGAGGATGAAAGAATTCACAAGAACAGTATTTGTGTCCGGGGATTCGACGGTGAAGGGAAAGATTCAGTCGGGGACATAGTGTTTGAGCTCACAATAGGACCAGTTGAATTTACTATGGAATTCCAGGTGCTAGATGTGGTTGTCTCCTATAATCTGCTGTTGGGACGGCCTTGGATTCATGTTGCCAAAGCGGTCCCGTCTACTCTGCATCAAATTGTCATGTTTGAATGGGATCGACGGGAAATTGTCGTACACGGCGAGGATAATTTGTGTGTGCCCCATGATGCCATTGTTCCTATCATAGAGGTTGAAGATGACAAGGGCCATGGGTTTATCAGGTTTTCGACACAGTATCGGTAGAGAAGTTCCATAAGGGAAGTGCGTTCCAACTCCAAAGATGGTTGCGGCATCAGTCATGGTAGCTGTTGAAATGTTGAAAAATGGTTTCGTACCTGGCAGGGGTGCATCTCTGCAAGGTATTGTGCAGCCAGTTTCTCTTCCGAGGAATCTGGATACTTTTGGCCTAGGGTTCAAGCCCACAGCTGCGGATGTGAGAAGAGCCAAGAAAATGAAACAGAAAGCATGGGCCTTGCCAAAGCCAATCCCGCGTCTGTCCAGATCATTCGACAGGCCGGGTATTAGAAAGCACTTGTTGTCAAAAGTTCCTGGATCATTGATTGGTGCCGATGGAGACTTGGAAAAGGGGTTCGAAAGGTTATTCGCTGAGGTTAACATGGTTCAGGTTGGGGAAGGGTCCAGCAAGGCAGATGTGCAATTCGTGGGACCACGTGCAAAAGTCAACAACTGGGAAGCTACTCCTCTTCCTACCCGAAGGGAGTCTTGGTAGTGGGTTTTGATTTTTTTTTAGTTATCTGGATTATTCCAGGGTCTGTAATTTAGATATTATGTTCTGTCCAGTTGGATGTGTTAAAACTCTGTGAAATGCAATTGTTCCTTTCCCTTTATTTCTTCTAATTTTATTTTTGTTTTCTTCTTTTGTACAGTTCTTTTTATGCTGATATCAATGACATGACATGCATGAGGAATCTTCGGCCCAGTTTTAAAAGCCAATCTAACTCTGAAATAATAATACAAGAAATTGTATGATGACGAGTTGGAATTTGATGATGATGAGGCCTATGAAGAAATTAGTAAGGAACTAAGTCATTTTGAGGAAAAACTCAAACCTAATTTGAACGATATAGAAGCAGTTAATCTAGGGGACCAAGATAATGTCCGTGAAACTAAAATAAGTGTCCATCTGGAACCTCAACTCAGAGAGGAGATAATTAAAGCACTGTTCGAATACAAAGATGTTTTTGCATGGTCCTATGACGACATGCCGGGTCTAAGCACTGATTTAGTGGTTCACAAGTTGCCTACTAACCCGGCATTCCCTCCTGTCAAATAGAAGCTGAGAAAGTTCAAAACGGATATGAGTGTAAAGATCAAAGAAGAGGTCACCAAGCAGTTTGATGCCAAAGTCATTCGGGTCACCCGGTATCCCACCTGGTTAGCCAATGTTGTGCCTGTACCAAAGAAGGATGGCAAGACCAGGGTGTGTGTGGACTATCGGGATCTCAACAAGGCGAGTCCAAAAGACAATTTCCCATTGCCGAACATCCATATCTTGATTGATAATTATGCCAAACATGAGATTGGTTCTTTTGTGGATTGTTACGCGGGTTATCACCAGATCTTAATGGACGAGGAAGATGCAAAAAAGACGGCATTCATCACATCGTGGGGAACGTACTGCTATCGGGTCATGCCATTTGGCTTGAAGAATGCTTGGGCAACCTACATGAGGGCAATGACAACAATATTCCATGATATGATACACCAGGAAATCGAGGTGTACGTGGATGATGTGATCGTGAAGTCTAGAAAACAGTCTGATCATGTCAGGGATCTAAGGAAGTTCTTCCAAAGGCTTCGCCGGTACAATCTCAAGCTTAATCCTGCAAAGTGTGCTTTTGGAGTTCTGTCTGGAAAGTTGTTGGTGTTCGTAGTCAGCCGCCGGGGCATTGAACTGGATCCATCGAAAGTCAAGGCCATCCAGGAATTGCCACCTCCGAGGAACAAGACCGAGGTGATGAGTTTGTTGGGGAGATTGAATTATATTAGCAGGTTCATCGCTCAGCTCATGACAACTTGTGAGCCTATCTTCAAACTATTAAAGAAAGATGTTGCGGTCAAGTGGACAGATGAATGTCAGGAAACGTTTGATAAGATAAAGGGGTATTTGTCAAATCCACCCGTGTTGGTCCCGCCAGAACTAGGGCGACCATTGATTCTATATTTGACAGTTTTGGACAATTCATTCGGCTGTGTATTGGGTCAACATGATATCACTGGCAGGAAGGAGCAGGCCATCTATTACCTCAGCAAGAAATTCACATCCTACGAGGTTAAGTATACCCATCTTGAGAGGACATGTTGTGCCCTAACTTGGGTGGCACAGAAGCTGAAACATTATTTATCGTCTTATACTACTTACCTCATATCTCGCTTTGATCCATTGACGTATATCTTTCAGAAGCCTATGCCCACAGGGAGGCTTACGAAGTGGCAGATCCTGCTCACAGAGTTTGACATCGTCTACGTCACTCGAACTGCAATGAAAGCACAAGCCTTGGCGGACCATTTGGCCGAGAACCCGGTTGATGAAGATTATGAACCTTTGAAAATTTATTTCCCTGATGAAGAGGTGATGCATATTGATGAGTTGGAACAAGTCGAGAAGCCGAGATGGAAACTTTTCTTTGATGGGGCTACAAACATGAAGGGTGTCGGGATAGGAGCGGTACTTATTTATGAAACAGGGTAGCTCTACCCTGTTACGGCTCAGCTTCATTTTTACTGTACTAACAACATGGCTGAGTACGAGGCATGCATTCTGGGTTTGAGGTTAGCTGTGGATATGGGTGTCCAGGAAGTCTTGGTCTTGGGTGACTCGGCCCTCCTGTTGTACCAAATTCAGGGAGAATGGAAAACACGAGATTTGAAACTCATACCATATAGACAATGTTTGCATGATCTTTGCCATCAGTTTCAGTCAATAGAATTCAGGCATATCCCAAGGATTCATAATGAAGTTGCCGATACTTTGGCTACTCTAGCGTCAATGTTACATCATCCATATAAGGCTTATGTGGACCCTTTGCAGATTCAGATCCGCGATCAGCATGCTTACTGTAATATGATGGAAGAAGAACTTGATGGGGAGACATAGTTCCATGATATCAAAGAATACATCAGGTTGGGTTTATATCTGGTACAGGCCACGGGTGATTAGAAAAGAACAATTCGACGATTGGCAAGTGGATTTTTCTTCAGTGGAGGGGTATTGTACAAAAGAACTCCAGATCTGGGATTGCTAAGATGCATAGATGTCAGACAGGCCACAGCTATCATGACTGAGGTACACTCCGGAGTTTGTGGACCGCATATGAGTGGGTACGTTCTAGCAAAGAAGATTCTCCGAGCAGGTTATTAATGGCTCACTATGGAGCGAGATTGCATCGGTTTTGTGCGTAAGTGTCATCAGTGCCAGGTGCATGGAGATTTGATTCATTCCCCACCATCTGAATTGCATACAATGTCGGCACCATGGCCCTTTGTTGCTTGGGGAATGGACATCATTGGGCTAATCGAGCCAGCAGCATCAAATGGACACAGGTTTATTTTGGTAGCCATTGATTATTTCACCAAGTGGGTTGAAGCGATCAAATCTGTGACCAAGAAAGCAGTGGTCGATTTTGTGCATTCAAATATCATCTATCGGTTTGGGATTCCGAAGGTAATCATCATGGACAATGGCGCTAATCTCAACAGTCATCTGATGACAGATACATGTCAGCAGTTTAAGATTATACATCGCATTCCACCCTATATCGCCCTAAGGCGAATGGAGCAGTCAAGGCAGCCAACAAGAATATAAAGAAGATACTTCGAAAAATGGTGGAAGGTTCTAGACAGTGGCATGAAAATCTGTCGTTTGCATTGTTGGGTTATCGCACTACTGTCCATACTTCAGTAGGGGCCACTCCTTATTTGTTGGTGTATGGAGAGAAGGCAGTAATACCCGCAAAAATTAAAATCACATCCCTTCGGATCGTCACTGAGGCATAAATCGATGATGTTGAGTGGGTCAAAACCCGCTTAGAGCAATTAAGTATTATTGATGAAAAGAGATTGGCAGCAGTATGTCACGGCCAATTGTACCAACAGAGAATATCAAGAGCATATAACAAGAAGGTATGTCCATGGAAGTTTGAAGTGGGTCAGTTAGTGTTGAGACGTACCTTGCCTCATCAGGCTGAAGCAAAAGGAAAGTTCGCCCCAAACTGGCCTGGGCCATTTTGTCGTAACTAGAGTGTTATCCAATGGCGCATTATATTTGACAGATGTAAAAGGGAAATGTGTAGAAATAGCTATCAATTTCGATGCAGTCAAGAGATACTATGTATGATTTCTTTGTTTGATTGTACTTGTTTGTATTTGGCATATTTTGAAGATTGAAATGACGAAGGCGTTTTGTTCTGCTATCTAAACACTTTGTCCCTTGTCACCCCTTTTGAGCCTTACTTATTTTCTTTCATACCCCTCTTTCGGAATCAGCAGCAAGGATCATAAACACAAGCGTGAAAGAAAAGTAAAGGAAAAGGAGAAAAGAAAAGAATGAAAGAAAAAAAAATGAATGAAAAAAAATGAAAAAAAGAAAAGAGAAAAAGGGAAGAAAAAAAAGGAGAAAAGAAGAAAGAAAAACAACAAAAACAACAAAAAGAGAAAAGGAGAAAAGAAAAGAAAAGAAAAGAGAAAGAGAAAAGAAAATCACAACGATAGAGCAATTCCTATGTCATGAACTACGTACGACCTGATTCCTTTTAAGGATACGTAGGCAGCCTCACGGTTCAGTCTCATCAAACAAAATTCAAAAGCCCCCAAGCAAGAAACTAGGGCAGAAGTCGTGGTTGTTGTGAGAAATCTGATTCCGAAAATTGTAATTCTAACCCATTTGAATTGTTTTGAGCCTTTTATACCTTTTCTTTCCAACCCTGTCCAAAAGCCCACATTACGGTCCAAAGAAAGACCTTCTGATCATTCTTTGAGAAATGTCAACTCGAGCATGTAAAGGTAATTCATGTCAGGGGCAACAGTCTGGTCCAAGCAAAGGTTCAGGCGAAGGGGCCAGAGATGAAACAACAACATGGGTATAGAATACTCGGTTCGTCAAAGGTCATGGGATTTGAAAGTCAGACAGAAAGTCAAAGCGGTTCAGGGCCAGTTCGGGAAAGCCATTCAGAACAAAACAATGCAGTGGAAAGATCTGCAACAAAAATGCCATCAGCTAACCACCACTTTAAACTGACAAAGTTCTCTTTGATTGAAACAGGGGCAGAAAATTCGTTTGTTTTAGAGAAACTCCCCGTGGAGAAAGGCAGTCACCAAACAGGTTTGATTTTTGACTTTCAGGACCCTCCTGGAAAATGGGACCTAGTTTAAAGTATAGAAATAGCATAATCTAGCATAAATGCATCCCAAAAGAATATAAGTTAGCTTGGAAGTTTGCATGTTCGAGATAGGATTCAATTAGGAGTTTCCAGGACCCTCCTGAATAATGGGACTTAGCTTTAAGATTTCGATTAGATAACAACATTTAGCGTAAATTCTGTTGTAGGATAGTATAATTCAGCCATAAAAGTTGTCACTCTTAAGATAAAATTTGACCTTTGATTTTCAGGACCCTGCTGGATAATGGGAGTAGTTTAAAGACCCTCTTAGGTAACAAGATTTAGCAAAAGTCACACCTTTAGAAGATATAACTTAGATTTCAAATTGTCATTTGTCAGGACCCCCCTGGATAATGGGACATAGCTTTCAAATTCTTAGTAATACTTGGTAATATGATTTAGTTTTACACTCCCATCTGTACCCAGCCACCAAACTGGGGCAGAAGATTTTTTTTGTTTTTCGTCTATTTTGTTGAAGTCAGGAGCCCGCCTGGAGAGTAGGGAATACATTTCAAGTTCAGCAATTAGGAGCCCGCCTGGAGAGCAGGGAATACATTTCAAGTTGAAGTCGGGAGCCCGCCTGGAGAGCAGGGAATACTTTCAAGCGTAGCAGTCAGGAGCCCACCTGGAGAACAGGGGAGTACAATTTAAAATTTTAGCTTTCAAATTCTTTGTTTTGTCTATGTTAAAGTCAGGAGCCCGCCTGGAGAGCAGGGAATACTTTCAAGCATGGCAGTCAGGAGCCCGCCTGGAGAACAAGGGAGTACAATTTAAAATTTTAGCTTTCAAATTCTTTGTTTTGTCTATGTTGAAGTCAGGAGCCCGCCTGGAGAGCAGGGAATACATTCAAGTTCAGTAATCAGGAGCCCGCCTGTAGAGCATGGGAGTACATATCAAGTTCAGCAGTCAAGCACCCACTTGAAGAAGGGGAAAACATCTCAGACTACAATTCAAGGCAGTAATAAAGGAATTTTACCAAGAGAATACAAGACAACAAGGCAACAAGAACTACAAGATCAAGTTGAAGATATAGATAGGACTTTTGTAATCCATAGATCGTAGTCTAGTCTAGCTTCTTGTTTTATTTTGACATGGTGTCATAAGGGGGTTCAGTAAGCAGTAACAGCAGCAGCAGCAATAGCAAAATCACAGCTTCATGGTAGTCCCAGCTACCAGACATTCCCGAACTACACTGACCTGATTCCTTTTTAGCCAAGGATATGTAGGCAACCTCAGAAGTAGGGTGCGGTCAACTCTTTCAAAAAATATTTCCCACGGAGTACTCAAACGGGCAAAAATTGCTCGTATCCGCTCACTTTATCTTTGCATGAAAACTCTTCGTGTTTCCGGGCAAAGAGGGGCAGCTGTGAGCACGTAATTTTTGCCCTATATGAATTACTCCCATAAATTCAAAATAAAATAGTTTCTTTCAGTACTTACAATTTTGTGAATTTTTGTGGTATTGTTTGTTAATTGTTTGCATTTTGTCTGTGCATTTTAATTCATAAAAAATACAAAAAATATCTTGCATTTTTTGCATTTAGGATTTAACTTTGCATTTTAGGATTAATTAACAAATTGGTTGTTTTAAAAAATTGGAAGATCACAAAAATGATTTATTTTGGCATTGTTTAATTTTTAGCTTTGAATTTTGTTAGCTTTCCTTTAATTTGGTATTTAATTAGTTGTGATAATTACTAGAGTTAATTAATTTAATTTGGTAGATAATTTGGGTTAGGAATTAAGTGTTTTATTTTTGTTTTAAAAGAAAAAGGAATTAGAAAAAAAATAGTTGAAAAGGAAAAGGAAAAGATTTTAAGAAAGAAAGGGAAATCAGATTTTTTTTACATTTTGGGCCGAATTTGTAGCAGCCCAAGCAATTTTCCTCAAAACCGAACAGGACCCGCCCCAGCCCACTCCCATTTGCTATCCAAATCCCATTAAAACTCCAAAACGACGTCGTTTTGGATCGTTTAATCTCAGCCCTTCATCCATCTTTGATCCAATGGACCGGAACTAATCCCCCAATTCCCATATAAGTGTCCTAAGAGACCCCCCAAACCTAAAAATCACCCCCCATTCTCCTCCATCTCCCTCTAAAGCAACCCCTAGCCTCCCCAAAACTCCCACTCCTCCCAGTTGGCGCCGCCGCCGCCCAAGGCTTTCAAATCCGCCAAAACTTTTAATCTTTTGTTTTTCTATCCAAATGAGTAGGCTGTCCCTCTTTTGTTCTTGTATTTTGGATCTGGAGCATTTTTTCGGGGGCAAGAATGGACATAGTGACACAAAATATTAGCCACTAATTTGTTTTAGGCCATACTTGTGTCATTATTTTCATATTTGGTCAAAAGTTTTTAGTTTGAGATGCGTCCTTGGGTTTACGAAGAAGACTTGAGCAAGCCATGCATGCAAGGAGTTTAAAATTTTCTTTGTATAGTTTTTTTCATTGCTGCGTAAAAAAAATATAAAAAAAAAAGAGGAAAAGAGATTAAGATGTAATTTTTATTTTCCTTTTCATTAGAATTTTTGTCCAGTTTGTTTCGTTTTTCCTTTCTTTATTTAGTATTTCGTTTTTTGTTCTGTTTTGTTCTTGTCACATTTTTTTTCTTTCTTTGCAGTATGTTTGTTGCCGTTCTTTTCTCTTTATTTGGGGTCATGCCTTAGTCAATCATTTTTCTACCTTTCTCCATCCGGACTAGAGTCCACGAGTGTGAGTTTGGTTTAAATTTGTTGGGCTTGTGGCCCAATCTGTTTTAAGGATAAGAGAGTTTTTTTCGGAGAGGTAAATACCAGTGTTAGTAAGGATGTTTAGAGCATTTTAGGACCAAAGAATAATCTGATAACCACCTAGAAAAGTTCTAGGAAGGTGAGAGAGGAGGTGTGAATGAGTAAATAGTGCTAAGTTTAGGTGAATTTAAGTAACAAACAGATTTGCTAAGGGTAGGTTTTGATTTTAAAAATTCTGATTTGTTGCCCTAAGGAGAGGGTTATAAATACACATTAGAGGTTAAAAGAAAAGGAGAAGAAGAAAAAAAAGAGGAGACGACAGAATCAGAATTAAAAAAAATTAACTTTTTCTTAGTTTGTTTTTCGATTTCCTTAAGCATCTTTTGGGTTTGCTCTATTGATTCTGGGTTGGAGGAAGCATTGAAAGGAACTCTTCTTGCTGCTTAGTATTGTTGAACTCCATTTTTCAGTTTCGGATTTAGTTTTGATTCACTTTTAATAGGTATGTAAACTTCATCTTGATAGGAATTTGGGATGAACTATGTTCATATTTGAATTTTTGTTTCCAGATCTGATCTTGTGCATTTTTCTATCTCCTTGATTTCAATTAATTTTACTTGTAATTAATGTCTTGGTTTTGGTCAAATTTAGCGTATAAGTTATTTAGTTAGTAAAGTAACTTGATAAATATTGGCTTATGGGGTCTGAAAGCATTTAACTGAATTTTACATGTCTCTTTGGCTTGATTTTATTTCATTACTAAAAATATCTCAAAAGCTAAAAATATTGCATATGGAATTTTATTGTGAAAGTGCTTATTAAATTACCATTACAGTTCTGTAGTCAAAAGAGGAAGGTGAAACGTGCATGCAAAAAATAAGCATCTTCCTTTTAATCAATGTTCATCTTAGGTAAAAGTAGGAGTATTAAATAGCATAAGGATGGGGGTACGCAGGATATATGTAAAAACAATATGCATATTTGGAGTCTTGATCTATTTTTATGTTTGGTGTTTGAGATCCAAGTATAAAAGGGATCTATAAATGGAATGGACTTCATTTGCATGATTTGTGGTGGTGATGCACGTTTCTTTGGTTACTGTTTCATAGTCAATTTTTTATTATTCAAAAACAGAATGCAATTGGTGTCGGATCTTTCCTTTTATGCTAATTTTCAATTGAAGCTTGATTTAATGAAGTTGATGCCATATTTAGAGCACAGTAACCAAATACTATTGTGCTCATTTGAATTCCTTAATTCCGGGTGTCGCAACAGTTTCAGGAAGTCGAGAATTCCAATGATTATTTCAGTTTGAATGTAATTCCTTTTAGAAAATAAATCGGGGTGCGCTGTACTTAGAAAAAAAATGAAATTGCATGGCCCTCGTATTAACTTTATAACTTAGATATTAAAGATGTTTAATATTCGTAGAAAGCCTTTAGGGCCGTTTAAGATACCTTCGTGATTGTGTATACGTTCGCATAACATAATTACGATTCTAAAAATCATTGGGAGTATGCGTTCGCGCAACTTCGATCAAACCTTTCCTTAAATAATAAAAATGGGTTTTTGGGATTTTAATTTTAGTTTACATAGCTTGTGGTGTGCCATTCACCATTAAATCACATATGGCCCTCATATCAATTTCTTATGACTTAGATAGAAAATGACAAATTTTCGTAGATTGCATTAGGCACGTTTAAAACACAATCGTGATTGTGTATACGTTCGCGTAACACAATTACGATTTTAAAAACAAAACCGGAGTATGCGTTCGCGCAACTTCTGCCAAACACTCTTAATAAACAAAGTGTTATTAATTATGGACAAGTTCGTGTGACATGATTTTTGATGCACCAAAGGAAAGAGTATACGTACGCGTAACTCAATTTTTTAACTACGAATAATCAAGTGATTTAAAAGCGGTAAAATGTAAATGTATCTAAAATCTGTAATTAAACAATTGTAATAAGCCAAGTATGATCAAAGCGACCGTGCTAGAACCACGGAACTTGGGAATGCCTAACACCTTCTCCCAGGTTAACAGAATTCCTTACCCGAATTTCTAGTTCGCAGGCCGTCAATAGAGTCAACTTTCCTCGATTCGGGATTTTAAACCGGTGACTTGTGACACCATAAATTATCCCAAGTGGCGAATCTGAATCTTTAAATAAACAAATCCCGCTTCGATTGTCCATTAATTTGAAAAACTCCCTTGTATATATACCCCTTACGGGGTGTAGTAAAAAAGGAGGTGTGACAGGAGCAATGGGATTGGTTGGAGAAAGAGGCAAGCTACAGGGCCACAATAAGCAAATTGGAGGGACAAATCTGGGATCTTAAATTTGAAAAAATGTACAGGCCACTGCCGATGAAGGGGAGAAGAAGAAATTGGCTAAAGAAAAAAAGGCCCTTGGAGCCCAGATCCAAAAGATAAAAACAGCTACCGAGAATCAGGAAAGGAGCCAAAAGGATGAAAGACTCATCAGTAGTCTTAGGAGGAAAATAGTTGAGTGTGAAGATGATTTGGGAAAATCCGAGGGTAATCTGGCGAGAGCCCGAGCACAGCTAGCGAAGAACACAGAGGGACGAGCAGAGTTTGTCCGACGATTAAAAAGAAAATATGAAGGAGAATCCACAAATTTGAAGAAAAGGCTAACTACCCTCGAAAATGAGATGGCCAAACAAGCTAAAAACTTTAAAGCAGAAAGGGAACATTGCTATGCATTAATGTCCCAGATAGAGGAAGATATGCAACAGTTGCAAGGTCAAAACCATCATGATGCCCAGGTGCTAGAAGCTAGGTCTCAGCAAATAGGGTGTTTGCTCCAAGAAAAGGGTATCATCAGAGAGAAGGTTAGAGCAATTGCTGATTACATCGTCATGAAGTGCCATGAATGTGAAGACATGACTAGAACTATCTTCTTTGCTGCAGTAATGACCTTTGTTCGTCAAATAATGAGTGGCCTGGAGCGTCTTCAAGGGGATCTTGCGCATAGGCCCGTGGCGAGATAGACTGATGTCTCACGGGCCCCTGGAGTAGTGAGGCACTTATGTATTCATGATTTTCATTCGAGTCTGTATTTTCACCTTTCTTCCAGAGACTGGTAGTCCTTTTTCGAGTCTGTATTTTCATTCTTCTGTTAGAGTCTGTTAGTTCCCCTTTTCAAGTCTGTTGGTTCTTATGATTAAAATCTGTAGAAGAAGTCGTTGTAATCGAGATGTTTTTTTTATTTTTTATGAAAATTTGAAAATCCCAAAAAATGTTTGTTTTATTTATTTTTATCTTACACTTATTCCCAGAACTATGCTTGGTCTGATTCATGCAGCGTCATGATACGTAGGCAATCCCCATAGGATTCGATCGTAGCCGTGAAATGGAAAGAATAAAAAGAGAAAAAAAGAAAAAAGAAGAGAGAGAGAAAACAAGAAAAACTGTGGAAAGAAATAATGGCTAAACAAGAGGGGAAAAATAAGAGAATACAAAACAACGAGAGTCAAGTAAAGAAAGGCAGGAAAGAAAAAGAGAGAAGTTGCAAAATGGAAATTAGGGAAAGTCGGGATGATGCAAGCAGCCGATCAAATACATAATAGAAATGGTTAATTGCTTAGGTGCATTGCATCCCCAATGTGTGGTTGCCTATCTGTTAAGCTCTAATCGCTAACGATTTTGCTTGTTGTCATTAAGTCCAGGCAGGTAGTTAGTTTGTTTGGCATTCTGGCAACTCACCCGTACAACACCAGGTCCAAAAACAAGTTGATCATGCCTAACCAAGAACTGGATGCAAGTGTTATTGATCCGTTAAGAGAGGGGGAGGATTCTGATGTTAATCTAAAAGAGGAGTTGTATAAGTTGAAACACCAGATGGCAGAGATGTACCAGGCATGGGTAAAAGGGCATCCACCGGCATCCTACCCAGCCAACCCTACTTTCGTCCCACCGCTGGCTCAATCCCATGAACCTCCCACTGTTGATTCATCTCCAGGCTTTCTCATTTACCGCCACTACTAGGGCACCACTTCCCAAACCCCACAAGCACCACCACCCAAACCAGTCCCATACCCTCCTCCACCAGCCACCCCTATTTTCGTGGCACCCCCACCCGCTATATGTAGACATGTGATTTTTGACCCTCGCCAAGATTTTTCATATTTTAGAACGTAAATATTTAATTTAGGCCTAATATAGCTATTTCAACTAATTTTTACTTTTTACTTTATTTTATTATAAAAAATAAAAATTACAAAAAAAATAGTTTCATTAATGTTTTGCAGTCAATTTTTAATCTTGAAAAATACCAAAAAAAATATAGTTTATTTTAACGGTTAGTCCTATTTTAATAGTTTATTTTACTTAAGTAGGATTAATTAATAAATAATGTCGCATTATAATCTCGTTCGCGGGGAAAGAATAAAACTTGGGCTTGAGCAATCTATCTTTATGTCTAATTTTGGACCTAACCCATAATTCACAAACCCATAATTCTTAGGCTCATACCACTAACTTAATTCATACCCCTATATAATATAATAGTACCTAATACCTAAAAAAAATAGGGGAACACCCTAAGAACCTAGAACGGCGGCAAACTCTAAGCTAGCAACGGCAGACCACTTCCTCCGTCGACCAGATCTGAGGCACAGGAAGAGTTACTAAAATTCCATATAAAATCATAAGAGAGGACAAAAAGGGATTAGGCACCAGGCGTCCATTTTTCATTACGTAAAGAGGTCCCAATTTGCGCTGCTTCACGGCCTTTCCTTTGTCTAGATTTGCCATCGTTTCTCCTTCTTCATGCTGAAGACGCCGCTGTTCCAGCCAAAATCGGCGCCAATGAAAACATTCCAAACAGTCTATTCCTGCCTGTGTTAAACCCATTCGAAGTTCAAATTTTTCTGCAAAATCCGAGGTTTCCCGTTCGTTGATTCCGATCGAAGTGTCGTCCATTGTTTCCGGTCAAGTTCGAGTCGCCGGATTTCTTTGTACATCGCATCGCCAGAAGTGCTTATATATATATATATATAAATTCAACTTCCGAAGGTCCGTTCTTTATTTAACTTTATTTGGAATGTTTGTTTTTGTTCACTGCTAGTTAACAACCACATTGCTATTAGTTAACAATAAGCTCAAGATTAAATTCCTTTCCTTTTGTCTAAGTTGCAGCCTGATATTCATTAATAGCCATAGAGTTTAAGATCTTGACATATGATGACTACAAAACAATCAAGTGCTCAAACTAACAAAAACAAGGATAAATGCACCCAAATTTAGATCTTAGGTAGAGTTTAAGTTGGCAATATTCAAGTGCAAAAAAAAAAAACAACAACAACATAAAGTCCTTGCAAATTAGATTATTTAATATGATTGTTTTTCTCCTTGCATATATGCTTGTTTTCGAATCTGTTAAGTTGGAGCATTTGTTGAATTCTCTTATTTTGTAATGTTGTTTGAATGGTTCTTTGAATTAGTTGGTTGAACTAACGATTCCAATGACGTGAATAAGATATTAGTTAGTTTGATTTTTAGAAGTTTAATAAGTTTTGATTTATAATTGATTTAGGATTATTATAGATGAAACTGTTTCAATAAAGTGGTTTAGGAAATGTAACCTTTATATAGGCACATAATTAAATCATTACAACTACGGGTGCGGTTCTTGTGACGTAGTTGTGATGCTTAATTTCAAAATCAGGGGGTACATTTATGTGACCCGGCCACAATTTAATCTTTTTAAATAAAATAAACACGTTGTAGATCGTGGTTACAGTTCCCGTGACATGATTCGCAAACGTGTAATCAATAATTAGTTGTATAACAATTGGATTATTAAAAGCAGTTTAAAAGGAATAAAATGCACACAGGTTTCAAAGATGTTTTAAAATCAAATAAATAGGCCAATAATAACAGTTGAGCGACCGTGTTAAAACCACGGAACCCGAGAATGCCTAACACCTTCTCCCGGGTTGACAGAATTCCTTACCTGGATTTGTGTGTTCACGGACTATAAAATAGAGTCAATCTTTCCTCGATTCGGGATTTGAACCGGTGACTTTGGACACCATAAATTATCCCAAGTGTCGACTCTGAATTTTAAATAAAATAATCTTGTTTTGATTGTCACTTAAATTGGAAAAAACTCCCTTACACCCCTTCCCGGGGGTAGGAAAAAGGAGGTGTGACAACTCTGGCGACTCTGTTGGGGATAATAACCCAGAACTTTTGGTTCAGGGTTCAGAATTCAAGCTTAAAATAATTGTTATATTTGCCTTTATTTATTATCTAATTTTACTTACATGTTTAGGCCTAATGTGTTAAATGTTGCTTCTTACCGCTTTGATATTATCTGAATTGTATATAAACTGCTACGAAACCTTTCTCTTCTCATCTTCGGGGTTGTGCATGCTGGTGTGACTCCTCTTCTGTTAGTGTCATACCTTAAATTAGGAAGAGGATCGGACAACTTACAAATCCGGATGGCCTTTTGGTTCCCGGTACGTAGCCCCCCCTCGGCTCGAGATGTCCGCTCGGGTACACATGTCTACAAAAACATACCCAGGTTTTGAACCTAGAATAACTTAGCCTCATGTCGGATCCCTAGTAGGAACGCTTATTTGCATCATGTGCATTTGACTTTGGGGACTCAATACAGGGGTTGGGTTCGTCTAGGACAAGTGTGCCCAAAAAATAAAAGACTATCATGATGCATCCTATGTGTTACATGTTGCAATTTTCAAAGGTAAAATGGTCGTTTGGCGGACCAATAATAGCTGAGGGCAAATGAAAAAGAAAAAAAAAGGAAAAAAAAAGGGTGAAGTGTGAAAATAAAGCAAGTAGGGTCCGGTTTTATTTTCTGTCACATTTTTTCTTAAGAAAACAAAAGGCATGAAAAATTCAAAAAAAGATTTTGCATTTTCCCATTAATTTAAAAAAAAGGAAAAAGAAAATCCAAAAAGAGTCTACATGTTTCATTATTTTTAAAAACAAAAGACAAAAAATATGTTTTCTCTAAATTAGTTATTTTTTTTAATTTTTGCCTGTATCCAATCTTCCCGAACTACGCATACCTGATTCTCGTCTTTCGGGGCGTGATACGTAGGCAAGCCACATAGAGTCCGGTCTTCCTAGTAAATCTTAGGTTCTTGGCTTTGTGGGGTCATAGCCAAATTTTGCACGTCTAGCCACCTTTTGGCCAAATAAGTCATTTTGCAAAAATAGTCTCAATTATGTCTTGCATGTGTCCAATAGGGAGTGCTATTGTCTCACCTAGTGTTGGTTTGAGTTTTTTTTCATACAGGTGTGGATCTGCTTACCGGAGTTTGAGCATGACAGAGCCCCAAGTCCATTTAGTCAGGATCGCTCATTTGGGAGTGGATTAAAAGGAGATTTTCTTTTCTTTTTTATGTTTTAAGTTTTTCTTTTTATGTCGTCTTTTACTTTCTAGTTTTGTACAGTAATGTCGAGTTTTTTTTATTATTGTACTTTCTGTTTTATATTTGAAAATAAAATGTGTTATAACTCAAGAATCCAAAAAAAAAAGAGATTTTGCGTTTTTCCATTAGAAGATTCTTTAGAAATACTACTCCTAGAAATTAAGAAAAAAAGAAGAAAGTTTGAGTTGGTTTTATTTTAGGAGATTAATATCTAGAACTAAATAAAAAAAAGTTGCTTTTATATTTTTTTTAATATATTAAGACTAAAAAAAGAGAATTTTCTTTTAGTGCCTTTTAAAGTTTTCTTTAAGATATTAATTCCAAAATCCAAAAGATTTTCGTTTGAAGTTCCTCTTTGGAAAATTAATGGAAAAATGAAAAAAAAATATTTTTTTATTTTTACTAGAATTTTAGGATATTGTACATAGAATAAAAAACATATTTTTTCTTTGGTTTATTTTCAGAGTTTCTTCTTTAGGTATTCAAAAAAACAGTTTTCTATTTTTTTCATTGCATGTTTTGAAACCTTGCGTCAGGATATCAAATAAAAATTCAAAATATTTTTCTGTGGTTTATTCTTTAGATTTTCTTCCTAAAAAAAAGAATCAAAAAATATTTTTTCTCTTCTAGGGTTTTTCCTTAATAATTTCCCATAGAGTGTTTATTTCAAAAAGAAAAAAAAGAAGCAAAAAAAATATATGCTCGTTAAGCTTGAGTTTGGAATAAGTTATAGAACATTAAGTTTAGAAAATTCAAAAAAAAAGATTTGCTTCTTTTTTTTCTCTTTTCTCATCAGAGTAGTCATTAAGGTAAAAACGAAAACAAGAAAATGTCAGTTTGTTTACTTTATTCTCGTTCTTCTCGAACTACGCAAAGATCTGATTAATGCGACGTCATGATACGTAGGCAACCTACATAGGGTTCGATCGAATCATTTTTTTATTATTAAAAGAAAAAGGGAAAAAAGGAAAAAAAAAATGAGGTGAAATTATGGGACGTGAGAAATGAGAGGAAAGAAAAAAGTGATAATTAGAAAAAAAAAATGAGCAAGCAAGTGCTAGAAAAACAAAGAAAAGAGATGATTGAAATGAACAAATTGAGATGATGCCAACTGACCTTCGTACCCTCGAAGTCATTTTAGAACCGATAACTGTGGCTAGGTGCATTGCACATAAAGTGAGATTATCTTATGTTAAATTCCCTAACGCTAACGTGATGACTTCATCTTCATAGCAGAAAGGTGGTTGGTTTGTGGTTCCTAAAGTGGTAACTCTTCTCTACAACATAAGGTCGAAAGGCAATGGCAGACGACAACAGAACTAACTTAGTTGATACAGGTGCCCAAAAGCAATTGGTTAAACAGGACACCGGTTTGGCTGATAAGGTAAGGATGTTAAGACAACACATGACGGACATGTATCAGGCCTGGATGACTGGGAAGGCACCACCCCCGCCACCACCAAGCTTCCTAGATGTTGCCCTTACCCGAACTCCGGTCATAGTGCCAGATGATCCCCCATACTCTCCAGATCTACCCGCTTATCACAGCTTTCCCTACCACCCTAGTAGCTCCATCACTCGTCCTCCAATTACCTTTCCCCAAAATTGCCCTCCTGTCATATCAACTATCCCCAACAATGAATACCTACTCAAAGCTCATGATGCCCAATATTACCCCTTAGAGGTTGCCCACAAGGTTCTTGACTCATACAAGCAGAGCCCTCGGAATGAGCCTCATGCTGAAAATGAAAAGGTCACAGGAAAAGAAGGGCGAGATGAAATATCCAGGAAGCTGAAAGGTATAGAACATTCCTTAAGGAGCATGCAAGGGATGAGAAATCAGATTCATATGTTCCCTGATGTTCATCTGCCTGCGGGGTTTAAAGTGCCAAAGTTCAATTTGTATGAGAGGCGTGGAGATCCAGTAGCCCATCTGAGGGGTTATTGCATGGAAATGAGAAGTGTTGGCGAGAAAGATGATTTGTTGATGGCGTATTTCAGTGAGAGCTTGACTGGGGCATCATTGGAATGGCATAATCGTCAAGATGTTGGTAAGTGGTATACATTGGGCGACATGACTCAAGATTTTGTTCGACACTTTCAATACAAATCAGACATTACCCCAGACCGCTTTTCTCTATCTAAAATGGAAAAGAAGCCGAAGGAAAGCTTTAGGGAGTTTGGGCTCAGATGGAGTGAGCAAGTTGTTCGAGTCAGCCCCCCGATTGGTGAAGAAGAAATGGTTGAGCTTTTCCTACAAGCCCATGGGCCCACCTACTTCAGTCATTTGATTCCGACCTTGGGTAAACCTTTCAATGATGTGGTAAAAATGGGGGAGATGGTAGAAGAGGGAATCAAGTCAGGCAAAATCATGAGTTATTCGGCATTGAAAGATACTACAAAAGACATTCAACACATCCCAGTAGGTTTGGGTAGAAAAAGAGAAATAGAAAAGATGATCTGCTGGGCATTCCTGCTCAACATTTCCCGCCTCGACATCGACCCCATGGATATCCTTGTGCACCAGATGATCCTCCCCAATTGTACTTCTCTCCACAGAACCCCCAAAGTCGTACATCTCTTTCCCAGTACCCTATCCACAAGGCACCACCATATGCTCCACACCCACGAGGCCCACGATGGCCCGCACCACTTCCCCAAATGTCTTACCCACCTCCTCAAGCATATCATCCACCTACCCGCAAAAGGAAGTGAAAGAAGAAGTCAATGAGGCCTAGGGATTAACTCATTCGGGGAGATACTTTGGGCCGAAAGAGTTAAGGAAAGCTAAAACATCCAGAGATAATCCGGTCCTAGTAAAGAAAGCAGTGACTGAAGAAGAGGCGGAGGAGTTTTTGAGAAAAATGAAGGTACAAGATTATTCCATTGTGGAGCAGTTGAGAAAGACGCTTGCTCAGATATCCTTGCTGTCATTGTTGATCCACTCAGACGAGCATCGTCGGGCCCTAATGAAAATTCTGAGCGAAGCTCATGTCCCCGACAAAATTTTAGTGAACCATCTAGAAAAGATTGCCAACAAAATATTTGAGGTGAACAGGGTCACATTCTCTGATGATGAGTTGTTGGTGGAAGGTACTGAACACAACAAAGATCTCTACCTTACGGTAAAATGTGAAGATTCTATGGTCATTAGGGTGTTAGTCGACAATGGTTCCAGTGCAAACATTTGTACTCTCTCTACCCTGAACAAGTTGAAGGTTGATGATGAGAGGATTCACAAGAATAGCATCCGTGTTCGAGGTTTTGATGGTGGAGGGAAAGATTCAATTGGTGATATAGTGCTTGAATTGACAATAGGGCCGATGGAATTCACCATGGAGTTCCAGGTACTAGACGTGGTCGTCTCCTACAATTTGTTGTTAGGTCGACCTTGGATTCATTCCGCCAAAGCAGTCCCATCCACTCTGCATTAGATGGTCAAGTTCGAATGGGATAGACAGGATATCTTCGTGCATGGCGAGGATAATTTATGTGCTCATAGTGATGCCTCTGTCCCATTCATTGAGGTTGAAGATGACAAAGGGCCTTGGGTCTATCAAGTTTTGAAACAGTGCCGGTCGAGAAGGTTCCAGAAGGGAAATGTGTTCCAACTCCAAAGATAGCCTCCACATCAGTCATGGTGGCTTTTGAAATGCTGAAAAATGGCTTTGTGCCCGGTAAAGGTTTGGGTGCATCTCTGCAGGATATCATACATCCAGTGTCCCTCCCTGAAAAATTGGGTACGTTTGGTCTTGGATTCAAACCTATAGCGGCAGATGTGAAAAGAGCCAAAAGGTTGAAGCAGAAGGCGTGGGCACTTCCAAAGCCTGTTCCGCGTCTCTCCAGGTCTTTTGTCAAGCTCGGTGCCAGGAAACACCCAGTGACGACAGTTCCAAGTTCTGTTGTTGACATTGATAAGGAGTTAATTGAAAGGTTCCGGAGGTTGTTCGATAATGTGAACATGGTAGAAGTTGGAAAAGGTTCTAGCAAAGCGGACGTGCAGTTTGTCGGGCCGAATGTAAAGCTTAACAATTGGAAGGCTACTCCTCTCCCTACCTGGAAGGAGTCTTGGTAGTTTGTTTTGTTTTCCTTTCTATCTGGGTCATTCCAGGGTTGTGACCCAGATTTTTATTTTTTCGCTTGTTGATGTACAAACCCTGTTATCTTTAATTTCAATGAAATGAAATTTCCCTTTTCCATAATTCCTGATAGTTCCATTTTTGTTTTTCTTTTCTTCTCTGTGCAATTCTTTTTATGTTGTTTTCAATGACATGACATACATGAGGAATCTTCGTCCTAGTCTTAAAAGTCAATCTAATCTTGAAATAATAATCCAAGAAATAGAGTGTGATGATGAATCAGAATATGATGAGAATGAGGCCTTTGAAGAGATTAGTAAGGAACTAAGTCATTTTGAAGAAAAACCCAAGTCTAATCTGAATAAAACGGAAGCAATCAATCTAGGGGACCCAGATAATGTCAGAGAAACTAAGATAAGTGTCCATCTTGAACCACAAATCAGGGAGGAAATAATTAAAGCATTGTTCGAGTACAAGGATATTTTTGCATGGTCATATTATGACATGTCATGTTTGAGTACCGATTTGTGGTCCACAAATTGTCGATCGATCCAGCATTCCCTCCTGTTAAGCAGAAGTTGAGAAAGTTCAAAACTGACATGAGTGTGAAGATTAAAGAAGAAGTCACAAAGCAGCTTGATGCAAAAGTCATTCGAGTCACGCGGTATCCCACATGGCTAGCCAATGTTGTGCTCGTGTCGAAGAAAGATGGAAAGACCAGAGTGTGTGTTGATTATCGTGACCTCAACAAAGCAAGCCCAAAGGACAACTTCCCACTGCCGAACATTTACATTTTTATTGATAATTGTGCCAAACACGAGATTGGGTTTTTTGTGGACTGCTATGCGTGGTATTATCAGATTTTAATGGATGAGGAAAATGCGGAAAAGACGGCATTCATCACGCCAGGGGGAACATACTGCTACCGGGTAATGCCATTTGGTTTGAAAAATGCTGGGGCAACTTACATGAGGGAAATGACAACCATATTCCATGACATGATACACAAGGAGATTGAGGTTTACGTGGATGATGCGATCATAAAGTCCAAGAAGCAGTCTGACCATGTCAGGGATTTGACAAAGTTTTTTCAGAAGCTCCGCAGGTACAATCTCAAACTCAACCTTGCACAGTGTACGTTTGGAGTTCCATCGGGGAAATTGTTGGGATTCATAGTCAGTCGGCGTGGCATCGAATTGGATCCGTCAAATATCAAAGCTATCCAGGAATTTCCACCGCCAAAGAACAAGACTGAGGTGATGAGTCTGCTAGCGAGGCTGAACCACATCAGCAGGTTTATTGTTCAGCTCACGAAAACCTGTGAACACATCTTTAAGTTGCTAAAGAAAGATGTCGCGGTCAAATGGACTGATGATTGCCAGGAAGCATTCGATAAGATCAAGGAGTATTTGTCTAACCCCCTATGTTGGTCCCACCGGAACTCGGGAGACCGTTGATTCTTTATTTGACAGTCTTGGACAACTCATTTGGTTGTGTATTAGGTCAGCATGACATCACTGGCAGGAAAGAGCAAGTCATCTACTATCTCAAGAAGAAATTCACATCTTATGAGATTAAGTATACTCTCCTTGAAAGGACATGTTGCGCCCTGACTTGGGTAGTACAGAAGTTGAAGCATTATTTGTCATCCTACACCACTTACCTCATTTCTCGCCTGGATCCTCTAAAGTATATCTTTCAGAAGTCCATGCCCACAGGACAGCTCGCAAAGTGGCAGATCTTGCTCATAGATTTTGACATCATATATGTGACCCGGACAGCGAAGAAAGTCCAAGCTTTGGCCGATCACTTGGTCGAGAACCTGGTGGATGAAGAATATGAACCTTTGAAGACTTATTTTCATGATGAAGAGGTAATGCACATTGATGAGGTCGAGAAGGAGGAAAAGCCCGGTTGGAATCTCTTATTTGATGGGGCTGCTAACATAAAAGGCGTTGGGATAGGAGTTGTACTCATTTCTAAAACAGGGCACCACTACCTTGTCACAGCTCAGCTTTGTTTCTATTGTACCAACAACATGGCCGAGTATGAAGCATGCATTTTGGGTTTGAGGTTAGTTGTAGACATGGGAATCCAGAAAGTCTTGGTCTTGGGGGACTCGGACCTTCTGGTGCACCAGATTCAAGGAGAATGAGAGACCCGGGATTTAAAGCTTATACCATATCGACAATGTTTTCATGATATTTGTCAACGGTTTCGATCAATAGAATTCAGGCATATTCCAAGGATCCATAATGAGGTTGTCAACGCTTTGGCTACCTTGGCGTCAATGTTCCACCATCCAAACAAAGCTTATGTTGAATCTTTGCATATTCAGATCCGCGATCAGCATGCTTACTATAACATGGTGGAAGAAGAACTTGATGGTGAGCCGTGGTTCCACGACATCAGAGAGTACATCAGAATGAGGTACATCCGGTACAAGCCATGGGGGACCAAGAGAGAACGATTCGATGTTTGGCAAGTGGATTTTTCTTCAGTGGAGGAGTTTTGTACAAAAGAACTCCAGATCTTGGATTCTTAAGATGCATAGATGTCAGACAAGCCATGGCCATCATAACTGAAGTGCATGCCGAAGTCTGTAGACCGCATATGAGTGGGTATGTTCTGGAAAAGAAAATCCTCTGAGTAGGTTATTATTGGCTCACCATAGAGCGAGATTGTATCAGTTTTGTGTGCAAGTGTCATCAATGCCAAGTACACGGAGATTTGATTCATTTTCCGCCATTTGAATTGCATACAATGTCCGCACTGTGGCCCTTTGTTGCTTGGGGTATGGATGTCATCAGACCAATTGAGCTAGCAGCATCCAATGGACACAGTTTCATTCTGGTGGCCATTGACTATTTCACTAGGTGGGTTGAAGCTAAAACTTTCAAATCTGTGACCAAAATGGCAGTGTTCAATTTTGTTCATTCAAATATCATTTGTTAGTTCGGAATCCCAAAGGTGATCATCACAGATAATGGTGCTAATCTTAACAGTCATCTAATGAGGGAAGTGTGTCAATAGTCGAGGCAACCACAAGAACATAAAGAAGATACTTCGGAAAATGGTACAAGGGTCCATGAAATGGCATGAGAAGTTGCCTTTTGCTTTGCTAGGTTATCGCACTACTGTTCACACTTCAGTAGGTGCAACTCCTTATTTGTTGGTATATGGAACTGAGGCAGTGATACCCGCAGAAGTTGAAATTCCATCCCTTCGGATTGTTGCTGAAGCCAAGATTGATGATGATGAGTGGGTCAAAACCTGGCTGGAGCAATTGAGTTTGATTGATGAGAAGAGATTGGCAACAGTATGTCATGGCCAGTTGTATCAAAAGAGAATGTCAAGAGCATATAACAAGAAGGTGCGTCCTCGGAAATTTGAAGTGGGTCAGCAAGTATTGAAACGCATCCTTCCATATAAGGCTGAAGCAAAAGGCAAGTTTGCCCCAAATTGGCAGGGGCCGTTCATCATAACGTGAGTATTGTCCAATGGTGCTTTGTACGTAACAGATATAGAAGGCAAATGTATATATATGGCTATCAATTCTGATGCAGTCAAAAGATGTTATGTATGATTTCTTTGGGTTAAATTGGCATGTTTTGAAGATTGGAATGAAGAAGGCATTTTATTCTGCTATCTAAACACTTTACCCTTCGTTAACCCTTCGAGCCTTATTTATTTTCTTTCATACCCCTCTTTGGAATCAGTAGAAAAATTCAGAAACATTAACACAAAAGGTAAGTAAAGAAAGAGAGAGAAAAAAAGAAGAGAAAAGAGAAAGAAAAGAATGGAAAAGAGTGGGGAAAAAAAGAAAAGAGAAAAAGAAAAAAAAAGTAGAAAGAAAAGGAAAAGAGAGAAAGAAAAGAAAGAAGAAAAGTACCACAACAAAGTAATTCTTATGTCATGAACTACGTTTGACCTGATTCCTTTAAGGATACGTAGGCAGCCTCACTGTTCGGACCCATAAAAATAGAAATTCAAAAGTCCCCAAGCAAATAAATTGGGGTAGAAGTTGAGGTTGTTGTAAGAGATATGATTCCAAAAGTTGTAATTTTGAATCCACTCGAGCTGTTTTTGAGCCTTTGTGATACCTTTTCTTTTTAACCCTATCCAAAAGCCAACATTACGGTCCAAAGAAAGACCTTTCAATCAGTCTTCGAGAGATTCCAAGTCGAGCGAGCAGAGGTGATTCATATCAGGGGCAACACTCCGGGCTAAGCAGGAAAAATGAAAAAAATGAGAGAGTCTTATTGGTGAAAACCCTCACGGGCACCGTAAGGCGATGGAAAGATGAGAGAAATTAAAATGAGAGAGTCCTATTAGTGAAAACCCTCACGGGCATCGTAGGGCGACAGTGAGTTGAGATATGAACAAATGAGAGAGGTTTGTTGGTGAAAACCCTTCAGGGCACCGCAGGCCGAACAAGGTCAGTGATTTGGCGAAGAAATTGGGTTATGAAGATCCTGGGGCACAAAGTATGGCAATTGAAAGTTGATTAGTTGAATAGGCTGGGCTGATTAATCTGAAATGCATGTCATGATCATTGGTACCAGCTGCTCCACTTAGATAAGTCTTTTTCCCTTTTCTTCCTCAAAACAATCATCCAGTTTTGGATTTTATTCTTTATTCCTAACTCTCGAAGTCATTGCATTTCATTTCTTTTGGGTTTATCTCTTTGAGGTTTTTCCAATGTCAGCCTTGTTTAAGCAAGTAAGAAAGGATTTCAAAGCTTACTACCAACTTCTAAATTGCACAAAGCAGAGTGCGGCCAAAGTATACCAGAAATAGCATGATGCAAAAGTTGAAAGAATAAGGTGTTAATGAAAGTTCAAACGGACTAATGGTTTGTAGAAGATACAGAGGTTCAAATGGGAAGGACAGGAGTGTAAAACGACAGGTTGAGTGTACAACATTCGGGTCGTTTAGGGTCCTGCGGTTGAAATTTAGTCATAAAGGCAAACAATTCTTGGCCAGTTCAAAACAAAGCACGATAGCGAAAGGGCCACCTTCAGCAAGAATGCCGCAAATTCCGTAAGGAAAGCAAGTACCGAACAGGTTCGACCGTAAATTCTCAGGACCCTCCTGAACAATGGAACTCAGTTAAAATTCAAAACATTCATGAGTAACAAGATCTAGCATAAGCTTTACTTTGAGGAAATGTAAGTTGGTTTCGAAGTTTTCATTCTTAGGACGAGACTCAGTTGGAAACTTTCAGGACCCTCCTGGATAATGGAATTTAGTTTTAAGACCTTAATAGATAACAAGATTTAGCGGAAGTCATACCTTTAGGAAATATAATTTAGCTTTAAAACTGTCATTTAACTAGGAGTTTTTAGGACCTTCCTGGATAATGGGATCTAGCTTCTAAATCCTTAGAGATATTGGGTAACATGATTCAATTAACACTCACAGATGTGCCCAGCTACCAAAATGGGGCAGAAAATTTTCTTTGTTTTGTCTATTCTAATGTAATCAGGCGCCCACCTGGAGAGCAAGGGATAACAACATGAGTTTCAAGAATAGAAAGCGGTTCAGGTTCAAGCAATCAGGCACCCACCTGGAGAAACAAGGGAATATAGTTTAAAGGAAAAGCAGTCGCAAGAGGAAGTAGTTCAAGTTCAGCAATCAGGAGCCCACCTGGAGAACAAAGGGAAAGTAAATCAAGTTCCGAGGAAAAGCTATTAAAGTTTTGGTAATCAAGAGCCCACATGGAGAGCAAGGGAATACGGTTAAAGTTTTGTCAAACAGGCGCCCACCTGAAGAGCAAGGGAATACAGTTCAAGTTTTGGCAATCAGACGCCCACCTGGAGAGCAAGGGAGTACAATTCAAGTTTTGGCAATCAGGTGCCCACCTGGAGAACAAAGGGAAAGTAATTCAAGTGTTAGTAATCAGGCACCCACCTGGAGAACAAAGGGAAGGCGATTCAAGTGTTGGTAATTAGGCGCCCACCTGGAAAACAAAGGGAAGTAGTTCAAGGAAAACCAGTGCAAGTGTTGGAAATCAGGCGCGCACCTGGAGAATAAAGGAAAGCAACAATGTTCAAAGGAAGATGGTTTAAGTTTAGCAATCAGGCGCCCACCTGGAAAACAATCCAAGTTTCACAGGAAAGGAAGATAATTCAAATGTTGGTAATCAGGCGCCCACCTGGAGAACAAAGGGAAATCGGCAATGTTCAAGGGAAGACGATTCAAGTTCGGCAATCAGGTGCCCACCTGAAAAACATAGGGAAAACAAGTCAAGTTTCTTATGAAAGGAAGATAATTTAAATGTTGGTAATCAGGCACCTACCTGGAGAACAAAGGGAAAGCAGCAATGTTCAAAGGAAGACGGTTCAAATTCAGCAATCGGGCGCCCACCTACAGGACAAAGGGAAAATACCTCAGAATACAATTCAAGTCAGCAGCAAAGGAAGCTCACCTAGAGAGTACAAGTCAACAGAGCAGCAAAAATTGCAAGATCAAGTTTGAAGAAGTGTAGACAGGATTCTTGTAATTCATAGATCATAAGTTTAGTCGAGCTTCTTTTATTTTGTCTTGGTGTAATAAGGGGTTTAGCAAGCAGTAGCAGCAACAACAACGGTGAAATCACAGCTTCCTGGTAGTCCCAGCTACCGAAACTTTCCGAACTACACTAACCTAATTCCTTTTTAGCCAAGGATATGTAGGCAACCTCGAATGCAGGGTGCGGTCAAATCTTTCAAAAATGCTTCCCACGGAGTATTCAAACGGGCAAAAATCGCTTGTATACGCTCACTTTATCTTTGCACGAAAACTCTTCGTGTTTCCAAGCAAACATGAGCACCTGTGAGGGAGTGATTTTTGCCCTATATGGATTACTCCCATAAATTCAAGCAAATAAATTTTTCCCATTATTTGCAATTTTATAGATTTTTCGTAGAAATTTTATTAGTTATTTGCATTTTTGTGCATTTTTAATTTCCATTAAAAGTCATGAAAAGTACAAAAAAAAATACATTCCATTTAGGTTTTATTTTACAAGTTCCAGGGTTAATTAGTTAGTTGTTTGTTTTGTTAAAAAATGAAAATCACAAAATTGGTTTGTTTTTGCAATTATTGTCTTTAATTTTTAGATTATTGATCTTTTCTCTTTTAAGATAGGATCAAATAATTTGATAAATTTTGTAATTTGATAATTAGTTAATTTTACAACTTAGTTTAATTTGGGGTTAATTTGGGATCTTTTATTAATTTAGAAAAAGAAAGAGAAAAAGAAGAAAAGGAAAACAAATTGGAAAAAGGGAAAAAGGAATTGGAGTCAAAAGGGGCTGTTGTGTTAGGGCCAATTCATTAAGGCCCAAGTCATTTCTTCTTATTACCCGCCCCAACCCATATAAAATACCCGGTCCCGTCCCCAGTACTCACCAAACGACGCCGTTTTGAGCAAACCAATCTCATCCGTTGAGTTTCTTCTCATCGAACGGATGGGAACTGGTCACAGGCACGGTATAAGATTATCGGAACAAGCTTTACCCCCCCCCCGTTTCGATCCGCCTCACCTCACACCTCTCAGACTTGGAACAAAAACCCTAATCGCCGCCCCAAAATTCCCAAGTTCCTACTGGCTGGCGGCGGGCTCCAAACCACCCCAAATTCATACCACGCAACCCCCAGGCCCTTCTAAATCCTATCCCTACATCTATTTCCCAAAAATCCCAACGAAATTCCCCCAATTCCAAATCTAGGAAGTTCAAACCCTAACTTATTCTATTTTTCTAATTCCGTGCAAGTTCTGGCTTGCTTTGACCTATAACCTACGTTAGTCGATTGCTCTTAACAAGAGCAATCGATTGGAATTGGTTTTAGTTCATTCCCAGGACGCCGGATTTTGACGAACTCATCGGAGTCCGGCCAAATATCTACTCCTGTCATCGTTCGTCGGTTCGTTTCATTTTGTCAAGACATTCCAGTGTGAGTTGGTACCTTCCCTACTTTTTCTTGCGACTTTGTTCATTGTAGTATTTTCTGTTCTTTTTTTTATTTCATTTTATTCGCTTTATTGTTTTGTCTGGTTTTCTTATGTAGTGGAATCCATCTTAATTTGGTAGTTAAGTTAGGTTTAATCGTAAGAGTCTGAATTGTTTGTTTGTTTTCTATTTTCTGAATTTGATCTTTTTGTTTGATCATTTTTGATTGTTTGGGTTTTTGTATTGACTGTGGTCATCATTGACCCGGCTGAGAGACCCGTTCATTTGGGTCTTGGGTTAATTTGACTCAGGTTTGCATTCTGAATGTAAAAACAAGGATGTCAGGGGGGGTGTTATGGGCATTTGGGGTTTGAGGGAATCATTTTTTGTTAGGAGGAAGTTTCTAGAGGATAAGATGAGAGTTGGTTTTTTAAGGGCAGGGGTTTTTAGATATTTTAAAGGTGTAAAAAGGGTGAAACAACCAAGAATTCAAGGGTTAAAAGGGGAATTGGTTAGCTAGACTACGGCTGCCTTAGGCATGCCTATATAAAGACCTTTTCCCTTCATTTTCGAGCAGCCTTTCATACTCTAAAAATACAGAAGTTTTCTGCATCATTTTGCCAAAATTTCTAGGAATTACTCTTTAAGTACATTGTTAATAATAGCTTAAGACTTCCAAAGGATTTTCTGGATCATTTTGGGTTCAAAAATGGTCTGAGGAAGCTAAATATGATGTGATGTTTTGCTGAATTGCACATTTCTACTACTGCTGATTTACCTCATCTTTCTTTGTTCTAATTTCTGCCCTCAGGTACTTCTTGGACTCTATGAACGTGTGAAATGCAAGTTTGAAGCCATGTAATCATTGGGAGATCTAAGGATGAATATTAGTTTCCTTTTATTAAATATTAGCTTATGTCTTTTAGAATGTTTTCTGTATTAACTTAGTGTTATTATGGTTTATTGTATTGATTCAGGTCATTGATGCTAGATCTCGTATTAGGGTTGGACTTTGGATTCTAGTTTATTATATAGGATTTGCTTGTCGAAAATTCTTCCTGCTAAGTGATTAATCACTGGGCTATCATGGATTGGTTTTCTTTTATTATAGGAAGAATATCTTCTGTCGGGGTGTTTGTTTAAATATGTTTGGTTCAAGGGTCATTTCAGATTAGGGTAGTGTACATAAATTGAGAAAAGTGGAATGTGTTAGTTTGATTTGGATTTACTAGATTTTGAGAATGCTTCTAGCAATTATGACTAAGTATTTGTAAGGTTTGTTTGTTTCTGTGTTTTGTTTTGTACAGGTGAAGATTCAGTCGAAATTTTGTTTTCTCTCTTCGATTAACATGCCACCATGCCCAATTCAATAAGTAATGTTCCATGGCCTGTATGAATGAGTTCAGTAGGTTGATCTCCAATTAGCATTGTGTGTGTTTGCCTTCAGTTTAGAATTGGGTCAGATGGGTTATCCTATTTAATATGAGGCCCCAAATGAATCGGACTTGATTTCCCATTGGTCTTGGGCCCAATTTCAGGCCCAAGAGTCTTTAGCCTTGGCCCTTTCCTTTTTGTGTCTTGTGCCATAAAAAATTAATTCATAATACATAGTTTGTTGTATTGTTGGGCTTATTCCTGGCCCAACTTCACTGCTAGAAAGTATGACTCTTAGGTTAAATGGTGGGCTCGATTCTGAGCCCAATTTTGAGTGCTGCTTGCGAATCATTCAATGAGCCTACTGCAGGCTCAGCTTTCTATTTTGAAATAAGCAAAGGTCTGTCGATTGGTCTCAATGCACTTGCGATTGGTACGCTTAAATTGAATCTTGAGTTAGATTAGTTCATTTTATTTGTAACGCAATTCTTCTCTTAAAAATGGAAAGAGGTGTGCCATTTTAGTTAAATCACCAATGGCCCTCACAAAATACTTTTATTAGTTGTTCAAAATGAACTTTGTAGTTAGCTTTGGGCGCGTTAATTATATAATTATCACAGTTATTACTAAAACTTGGGGGTTCATTTCATGTGGCCCAGTTCTAATTTCCAACAAGGTTAAATAGAACATGTCGTGAATTACGGGTGCATTTCATGTGGCGTGGCTTGCGATGTGTTTTAAATAGCCTTGAAATAATTCCTTAAATCAATAAAAACGGCTAAAAGGTTAAAAATGCACAGTAGGTTTAAAACATGTGAAAATCAGATAATTAGGCCAATAATAATAGTTGAGCAACCGTGATAGAACCACGGAACCCGAGAATGCCTAACACCTTCTCCTGGGTTAACAGAATTCCTTACCCGGATTTCTGTGTTCGCGGACTGTAAAACAAAGTCAATCTTTCCTCGATTCGGGATTTGAACCGGTGACTTGGGACACCATAAATCATCCCAAGTGGCGACTTTGAACTTTAAACAAAATAATCCTGTTTCAATTGTCACTTAAATTGGAAAAAACTCTCTTATACCCCTTCTGAGGGTAGGAAAAAGGAGGTATGACAAACATAATGGATTATCTCTCACTGAAAGCCCTGCAGAAAAGGGAATGTATCGTGTATATGTTTAAAAAAAGGGAAGGGGGGTGCATTCTCAGCATTGAAAAGATGGAAAGTCTGTGTTAAAAGGAGAAAAGTAGAGTTCTTATAAAAATTGCACACAGTTACCAATCCAGTAACTAGTGAAGTGGCCTTAGTCACCAAAAGAACAAGAACATCTACTTCGCTGATCTTAAATCCCTACAAACCGATGATATGAGCTGCTTAAAGTCTATTGACTATGATGTAAAACCTTGGCATAAGGGATTGGAACACTCAAGGCTCTCATTTCTGAATGAACTGACTCAGAAGAACCTGGTTTGTGGGCTGTCAAAATTCAAGATCCATCTGTACACTGCTTGTTAGAACAAAGGAAGAAAATTTTGAAGCATTTGCGTCACTTGTAAGGAAGATCCAAGTGGAGACAGAACTGAAGGAAGCACTTATCAGATCTGACCACGGGAAAGAATATGTCAATGCCAAGATTTGATGAATCATGTAATGGAGATGAGATCACTCACAACTTCTCAGCACCAAGGACTCCACAGGTAAATAGTATTGTTTAAAGGAAGATCAAAACTCTGGAAGACATGGAATGGATAATGCTCATTGACAAAGGAATCGCCAACAAATATTTGGGCAGAAGCAATAAACGAGGCTTGCTACATGGTGAACAGGTGTATAATCAGGTCCCTCCTCAAACAAAACCTCCGTTGAGTTATGGAAGAAAACCAAAGATAACTCACCTGAGAACCTTTGGATGCAAATACCATTCTGTCAACAATGGGAAGGACCAGCTTGAGAATCTTGATGAAAGAAGCAACCTTTCTAAGATACTTCCCTTAAAGCAAAGCCCACAAAGTCTACAACAAACGGGCACATTATGTGGAAGAAGGTGTTCATGTGATAATCAATGAGACATCCTCATTTAACAAAGGAAGGAACAGTGATATCTGATGTTTCAATTGGGAAGATCGATATGATGAGTTAGATAAAGGATATAGGTGAAGACCGTGGAACATCCTCTTCCACTTCGCATGAGGAACCTGGTACTTCATTTACTACCATTGAAGCTAAAGAAACTGTTGGAGATACAGTGCAAGGTATTCCACAAGTAGTAGAACAAGGAGTGAAGGGAAATCTACCTAATCCTACCCAGTTTCTCCACTAATCACACTTCAGTCTCCACCTGGAAACACAAAAACTCCCATCTACTTGATAACACAATCACTCCCCTTTATTTTGGATTTAGACAAGAACCTAAAATCAAATCCGAAGGGATTTTACTTGAAGGCTGTCAAAAGAATTTTGAGATACCTTAAGGAAACACAAGACCTAGTCCTATATTACCCCTCAGGTGACAACTTTAAATCCCATTGGGTATGCTGATTCTAACTATGCAGGTCATCTTGTGGACACGAAAAGTACTTCTAGAATGGCCACTTTCTATGATCATGTCTTGGTGCACAAGGCAGCAAACTCAGTGGTCCCTGAAATGGCTGAAGCAGAATATGTAGCTGCAGTATCCTATGGTTCTCAACTCGTATGGATTAAGCAACAACTGGAGGATTTTGGAGTATTCACTAATTGGGTGCCTCTTCTAAATGACAACACTGGTACACTCAACTTGGCCAAGAATCCAGTTCAACACGAAAATCACCTTCAGGTAAAATGAACTAAAGTATTTTCTAGCCAAGCCTAACTCACATCGATACCATTGAAGTTAAACACGCATGACGATCATAGAAGCTAAAGGTGCAATTATAAATTGTGAAAGAAGAGCTGCTAAAATCTTTTTCAAAAAATATTGGTCGAGCATCAGGTTCCTGTACCATAGGTTAGTAGTAATGTATTTTTTTGCATGCTTTCTCAAAAGGGGTTAACAAAATTAATTCAACTGCCACATCATCCAACTTTTCAAAATCTGCATGTCATGTCTTTTCTTTCAAATCCCTTCATCTCCTCTTCACGATAACGTTTTCCCACAAACCTACCGTCGTTTTCAGGATTGTTCATGACCTGTTTCTCTCTCTTCTCATCATTATCCCTTCTTCCCATAAAACTCTTTCTCACTCTCACATCAAGTTATGAACCTTCATCCTCTTGTATCTCCGTGATCCTCTCTCCTTCTCTTTTTCACTTAACTTCCCTATCAAATCCTCCTACAATGGCAATCGAGCAATTGATTCCTTCTTCCCCATCTATACCACTCCCATCTCTCTATCATCCTTAAAGTCATCTCCAGAAATTCACTCTTCCACTCCTTCCAATACTACTGTACCCACACCTGTTTCCTCCTCATTTCCTATTGTTTTTCCTTTTCTGTCAAATTCCATATCCTTTCCATGTGTTGAGAACCCCGTGTATCTACACTCCTCTAATCCCACCAAAGAACACTCAAAAAGGGTCACCTCTCAGGTGTCAGAGGTCTCTGAGGATGATCCTGATCAGTATCTGAACTCCTCCCCTTTGGACTCAATGGCTCCCTTAGAGTCACCAGAAAAGGAAGCAGTGTACAATATCATGGCTATCGTTGCTGAAAGCCTGTTGAATGAAAGAACCTATCTCTTGTCTGAGTATCAGGGGGAAGAAACTCCATTCCTAGGCAATGAAAGGACCATGGTACTCTTCGAGTCTCTAATCCATGAAAATGTCCCAGAAAAACCTGTTGGAGGAACTAATTCTCTTCCGGATAAATCCACTCCTGAACCTCTTGATTATCTTAAATCCTTAGAATCCTCTATCAGGTTGCAGCACAAAGAGGGGTTTGAGTCTACACTGTAGAAAAGTAGGAGGAGTGTCAATACAAGAAAGAAGAGGTTGATGAATCAAGGGAAAGTTGTTACCGACAAGAGCATTCCAATAGGTGAGATTGGCCAAAATTCTCTAAAGGAACCTAGTTCCTTAGTAAAACAATCTATAAAAGTGCAGAAGTCTGTGGATGAAGCTTCCAATGAAGCTATTGAGAAACATAGTGGAGCATCCATGAAGGGCAGCAGTAAGTCTAAAAAGAGTCTAGATGATCAAGCTATGTCTGAAGATGATACTGTGGGGCAAGTAAGTTGGAAAGGGAAGTCTGTTGAAGGATCTAGAAAATGAAAATGGGAAACTGTAAGGGAACCTGGTTCTCTGAAGACCACGCCCAGTGACAGTGGTCTTTGGTAGGAGAGATTGAGAACTCACAAATTCTTGTGGGGTCGTACGTTTGATTCAGCAATTTCAGAGATGGCTGGTATGAGGCAAATTCTGGAGATAGTGAAATTTCAGCAATGAGAGCACTTATTTCAGGGGAGCATGCCTTTGGTGTACGAGGACACGGTACAAAACTTCTACGTATCTCTTCACTGTTGAGGGGGATCACATCTGTGTACTAGTAAATGGAGTATACATTGTTCTTGGCGCTTCAACATTGGGGAAGGTTCTCCAAATTCCATGTGAAGGAATGTCCTCAGTCAAAGGTGTCTGTGGTGTCAACTTTAGGAGAGCTATCATTAAAGAGCAAGTTATTTAGTAGGGGGAACATGTGCATAAGAAGGTATTACTTCCTGAGTATCAGCTTCTCTTTGAACTGGTCAATAAGGTGCTCTTGCCTCGTTCTAAGAGGTGGTCTATCGCTATAAAATCTGATCTGGTCTTAATGGAGGATCTTGACAAGTTTGTTCCAATCAATCTGCCAGCAATCATGATAGATCATATGAAAAGGTGGCAAACTTTAAAGGTGGGAATCATGGGCTACCATATGGCTTTCTCTTCACTCAAGTGTTTAAATTTTACAAGGTTACCTTGGGTAATCCCAGGGTGGGCACACGCAAGCAAACCTTCTCTAAAACCACCATGGAAGAATGTAAGTGCGTAGAAAGGGTTGGAGGAAGCATCTCGGCCATTTCTCAGCTGATCAATGCTCAAAATGCAGCTTCTGAAGAGATCAGAAGGTTGAGGGTGCATAATGCCATATTAGAAACTCATCTCAGTCAAGCGGTTAAAGGACCCAGTTCCATTAATGAAAAAGTTGCCCGCCTGACAAAGGAAAATGATAAGTTTCGCACAAAACTGCTTGAAGAACAGTTGTCTGCCAATGCCCGACTGGACCTGGTTCTCAAAACCCTTGCTGCTTTTCTCTCCCAGTCCTCCTCTTCTAGTGTCTCTTAGATACCCACTAGTGACCAGTGTCTTCTATTGTGATGTTTTGTGGTTGTTGTTTCTACTTTTGTTTGACTTCTCTTTTTGTTGATAGCATGCTGGACTTCACCATTACTTCTCCTGTTTTGCTCAGTCCATTGTTAATATCAATGAAACAGCTCCTCTTTTTGCCTGTACAATGTTGTTTTCCTTTGGCTTCTCTTTTCTGTCATATTGTGTGCACATATGTGGCATGAGTTAGCTGTATTAGACTTCTTTATGCAGTTTGCCTGCTTGTGTATTTTTTTAATAATGCCAAAAAGGGGAAAGATAGATAGTAGTGATATGCAGTAGATGTATATATAGTCAACGGACGGGGGGATCAAAAAGGTCAAGGGGAATTTGTGAAAATTGATGCAAAAATAGGGGATCTAATTAAGGGGGAATCGAAAACAACAAGTCAGGGGGAACTTGTGAAGTTCCTGGTATTCATCTGGTTATTTTTGCTCTAAAAAAATACTATCAATGTCTGAGTTTGTCATCATCAAAAAGGGGGAAATTGATGGGTTCTCAATGTCTTTACCTTATGCTTCTTATATTTTTATGATCTAACAAACTTATTATCAAGAACCAGATAAAGAACCTGACTCACTTGGTACACATCTCAAAGGACCAAAGTCCAGTCTGATCTTCAGCAAATGAACTACTACAAAGAGGAATACAACAGAGATCTGATCCCTTGGTTTTTGCTGACAGAAGTACAAGTCAACAACAGCTGGAACGCAAGTGCAGAAAGTGACTGTCTGCATACTGTACACGCG
This sequence comes from Nicotiana sylvestris, assembly GCF_000393655.2. Lineage (NCBI taxonomy): Eukaryota > Viridiplantae > Streptophyta > Magnoliopsida > Solanales > Solanaceae > Nicotiana > Nicotiana sylvestris. The sequence goes on from NC_091061.1 coordinate 110,056,052, forward strand.
ACAGTGCAGCAGATAGTGTGGCAGTCACTTCTCATTAGGAAAAAGCATGTATCAAGAATTGACATCACCATTATGATGTCTTTTGTAGTATAACAACCTACTGCAAGGCACAAGACAATCACTTGAGCATTCAGTGATATTCTCTCAAGCAGAAAAGTGTTCATCCAGTATTGAAGTCACAAGTGCGTCAAGAACAAGAAGGCAACTCCACTAAAGGATCAGTTTCACAATGGGTCTTTGTGTATCCATAGTTGAGTTGTAATCTTATTATTTGTTCTTCATTGTAACTCCTATCTTGATTTCTTAGAAGCTGTGTTTTAAGAAACTCTCTTGTAAAATCGTAAACTCTCTAAGTTTATATTGTGACTAGGTTTAGTCATAAGTTAAAGTCTTTGTGACTAGAGAGTGACAAAGTGGCTTGTGGTAAGAGTATCACAAGTTAGTTAAGTTGAATTCTTTGTAATGGAGTCATTACAAAGTGGCTTATAATAGGTGTTTACAAGTTAGTGAAATTGAAAGCCTACAGGTGTAGGTCATGATTTTTGTCCCCTTGAGTTGGGATTTTTCCACGTAAAAATCCTGTGTCTTATTTACTTACTGTTTTATTAGCATTGTCAGTACAACCTCATAGAGGACCAGGTACTCTACTGTTTGGTGGACTCATACAAACTAACAATATATTCTCTCTCTTTTTTTCTCTCATTATGTATATATATTCTCTCTCTCTCTCTCTCTCTCTCTCTATCTTATTATGTATATTCGTTATGCTTTCAATAGTTTTTGCTTTTTAGCTTCTTTATGTTTGTTTCCTTATTAGTTCGTGTTTGATTTAGTAGCTTCTTTTTTATGTGTTAGTAGTTAATAAGCCTTTGGTTTTCTTAAAGCCAGGGTTCTTTCCAAAGGTATTTGTTGTGCGAATCGGGTGACTTGATAAGTGAGGATTTTGACTGCTTATTAGCACCTTTTACCTCTTGTCTTAGTCCAAAAAAGTCGAATTTTGTTCCCAAAACTAATGAGATTGTTTAAATTATAGGAGTGCTGGAAGCTTGGTCTCTCGAGATGAAATTCAACTAAAAAAGAGTGATCCAAAGTACAAGATAATAAAGGGCGCAAAAACAAAAATGTGCGGTCCGCAGAGGAAATTGCGGACTGCAGAATTCCATCTGCGGCCGCAAGCTAAGAAGGAAATTTTAACAGGACTTTTGGAAATGTGCGGTCGCAGATCTGGGTTTTTACTGACAAAGATGCAAAGTTCAGAGGGTATGCTAAAAGACCAAGTCCTGATGCCCTTGTGAAGTGAGGATCGCACAACAATTGTGCGGCCACAGAAGATTACCTTGCAGCCGCAGTTCAGAAATGTGCGGACCGCAGAAGACTGCCTAGTGGCTATAGTTCAGAAATGTGTGGCCGCAGAACTCCACTTCCTTCCAGCTGAAGACATTTGTGGACCGCATATGAAATTGTGCAGCCGCAGAACCTCATGAGGGGTATTTTTATTCGAAACTTTCAGTCCTGTATAAATAGGCGAGTTTCACAAAATTAGATCAAGTTTGAACATCTGAAGTTGTTGTTGCCGTTTTTCTTTACTACTTTAGGAAGATTTACTTTATTTTGGTATTTTAACATTAGATTTCTTTATTTTAACCCTCCATTATGAGTTTAATTAGCTTTTCTTCTCTATTTTCTGTAATTTCTATTATGAGTAGCTAGACGTTTACTAGGGTTGTGACCCAACCCTGGTGTGTAAATCTTATGGGTGATTAATTTAGTGTTTGTTTATGATGAGTGTTGGTTATTTAGCTTAGTTCGTGCTTCAGTTGTAGAATTAATGGTTGCAAACATTGATTCATGCCTATTTGACTTAGTCTCTACTTGAGAAAGAGGGACCTAGTCTAGGATAACTTAGGTAACAAGGAATTGGGTCAATTAAGAGATTGATTAACCCAATTAAAGGGTTCGATATAGAGATAGTAATAACCCGACTTGAGCTCTTATTAATTGTTTTGGTTGATACCCATTTGGTCTTGAGAAAGCCAAATTAGGCAAAAACACTCTCTGACCGAGAGGTATTGAGTTGGTAATGTAGAGTTGTGACTATAATACACTCCAATCAACAACACAAACATTAATATTTTTATCCCACTAGGCAAACACCTAGGTTATGGTTGCAATCCTAGGCCTTTAATCCATTTGGAAAAATCTTAAAAATATTTATCTCTAGTCTATTTTCTTTATCTTGCAATTATTAGATTAACAGTAGAAATAGAAAACAAAACATTATTGTGGAAGTGTAATCTAGATAACCCATTTTGCTTACTTCAAATATATACCCCTAACTCCCATCATAACTCCCAGTGGATTCGACCCCGACTCCTAGTTGGATATTTATTATTGCATACGACCATTTCATATCTCTATTGAGGTGTTCTTTGGACGTGATCAAGTACCTATTGTGATTCTGAAGTAAAATGCTATTTTGTTGGAACTTAGAATTAAGAACAGTTTCTAGCTGCACTAAGAAAGTAAAAAAATTTAGAACTAAAATTTTGGTAGTCAAAAATCTAAATGATTTAATTGATTGGCCCTATCTAAAACTACCTTGCTTCTAAGCTTGATCTATAGTCTACTAGCATTATTAATTCAGTTATTTGAAAAACTTTCTTTTCTCATGTACAAGCACTAATGGTTGATCTATTTCTTAAGATTTAATTGTTAATAATTGAGAATCTTGCCATATTTTTCTTTTAACGAGTGAAAATTGGTATTATGCATTCATAAAAAGGGATGTGATTACCTTATTGAATTCGATTTTGTTTTGAATTGGACTGAATTATGAGAAAGTGTTCTAGTTTTGTGAATCAAGATAAATATTAGTAATACTATTGGAAGTTTTATACTTTGGCGCAAAGTTGTCATAATATTATACTTTTTTGTTTGATCTATTGTTCTATATAAATCGGAAATATTAATAACCCAAACCAAAACTCATATCTATTTGGAGGGTATAAATAGCAACAGTCTACGTTCAAAGTAGTATGACACCCAGAACCTTCAAATCTTGGATCTACCTCTGCCCCTCAATAATCGTGTGATACTTATTGTAGCTCAAAGAAAGTTTTGGGTGTGTTTCAAATACACCAAAACTAGTTTTATTGTCATCCAATGAGTTTGGTCGGGATTACTTGCGTATTGTCTCAGTTTACTTATCACACAAGCTATATTTGATCGTGTACAATTCATGGTGTACATCAAACTTCTCAATACTCGAGCATAATCTAATTGAGACTTGTTTTGACCTTTATTCTTTACAAGAGTAAGGTTTAAACCAATTGGAGTTTTTACAATTTTGAAGTCCAGATATTTGAATTTTTCAAGTATCATTTTGATGTAATGAGATTAAGACAATGTTAGTCCTTGAAGAGTTATAGATCTTGATTCTCAAAAATAAATCGGCAACTCCTAAGTTTTTAATATCAAACTTACTAGTAAGCTTGCACTTAGTAGCGTTTCTATTAGCAATGTCATTAGTCATTATCAACATATTGTCAACATATAAGCAAATAATGATCACTTGATTTGGACTATTTTGATTGTATATATATTTGTCACGTTCATTAATCTTGAAATTATTTGATAATTTGTATGGTTAAATTTTGTATGTCATTGTTTGAGTGCTTGTTTTAGTCTATAAAGAGATTTAATAAGTGGGCAAACCTTCTTTTTCTTTTCTGAGAATCATAAGTACTTCGAGTTATTTCATGTAGATTTCTTCCCTAAATTTCCATTGAAGAGGGCTATTTTCACATCCATTGATAGACTTCAAGATCACATATGGTGGCCAATACTATTAACATTTGAATAGATGCAATCCTCGTTACCGGTAAATAAGTTTTAGAATAATTTAGATCTTCTCGTTATCTGAAACTCTCGACAAGTATTGCCTTATGTTTGTCAATTGTACAATCATCTTTTATTCATTTTCAAAATTCATTTGGAACCTAAAAGTTTGGTCTCTGGAGGAAGATCAACCGATTCTCAAATATGGTTATTAAACTATATTCATAAACAAAAAATAAAATAAAAGAGCAAAAAAGTTAGTAAAAAAGAACAGAAAAATAAATTTGAGCCCACAGACTTCACTTTGTATTCTTAAGAAATTTAATCCCCAGACTGTTGCCCAAGGTTATAGATATTTAATATGGTTTCTATCTCACTATTAATTGCCTCTTTCTAAAATTGTGCTTTCGAGTAAGACATAACTTCTTAAAAGTTTGAGGCTCATTTTTCAATAAGAATATAAAAAAAACTAGTCCAAAGGAAGTTGATGTCCTCTGACGTTTATTACATCTTGGATTCTCCTCATTAGGTATATTTTTTTTATTCTTCCCGAGGCCGCTTAGATTTTTTGCTAGACGACTCATGTTCTTTTTTATGCGGATATATATTTCAAAGACTTTAGCATTGTCTGACTTTATTACTTTATTTATATGTGTCGAGATTTTTTAATTTGTGAACTAAAAATTGATATTCTTTACTATTGATTGTATATCTTATGAAAATACAATCAACGGTTTTTAGTCCATTTTTACCCTTTTGGGTTAGAGAACTTGTACTTAAACCTAACAATCCCATATTTTATAATATTTCAAGTTGGACTTTCTTTCTTTTCATCTGTTATATGGAATTGATTGTGTTTTGCTATGTAAAATTCGTTGAGTATTCGGTTAACTATAAGAATATTTTTTCCCCACAAGCTTTGGGATAACCACAATATACCAACAAGGCATTCATTACCTCTTTTAACGTTCTAATATTTTTCTATAATTTTATTAGATTATGGCCAGTAAGAGGCAGTTATTTGATGAATATTTCAAACATATTTCTTCAAAAAGAGATCTATTTTCGCTACCTCCAAACACTTTTTTTTTTTTTTTTTAACTTTTTGTTTAGTTGCATTTTCACTTTATTTTGTATTGCTTAAATACATCAATTGCTTCATCTGTACTATAAAGTAAGTAAATATAGCAATATCTAGATACTTCTTTCCACCATGAGATGAAATTGACTTCATGTAATAAATATTTGTGTGAATCAAGTTTAAAGAATTTGAATTCCTTTTAACTGACTTATAAGGATATTTAACATAATTTGATTTCATATATTTGACATTTTAATTTATTACTTTTAAACTTAAACAATAGGTCCAAGTTAATTATTTTATGCATGATATTGAAGTTGTCATGACCTAAACATGCATGCCATAAATTATTTGGCTCAAGTAAGAAAGGATAAGCTTAAACTTTATTCATTTCAATATCTATTACATTAAGCTTAAAAAGTCCTCAATTAGGTAACATTTTCTTACATACACATCATTCTTACTTATTATAACCTTATCAGAAACAAACACACACTTAAACCCATTTTTAACGAGAAATATGGTAGCAACTAAGTTCAGACGTACTTTAGGAACATGAAGAATATTGTTTTTGGAGTTACTACTTTTTCCGAAGTCATCTTCAAAGATATCTTGTCAACTTTTTCAATTTTAGTAGTTGTGGAGTTCCCCGTGAAAATAGTTTTGTTGGATCCTATAAGGGCGTTAGAATCAAATAATCCTTTGTTAGCACAAACATTGTGTATGGCTTATGAATTAATCCACCATTCCATAGAATTTCTTATCAAGTTGCCTTCAGAAAGTATAGCTCACAAGTTCTTCATCTCCTCGTTCTTTTCAACCATATTCATTTGAACTTTTTTCTTGTTCTTCTTTGGAGAAGGCAGTCCGCAACTTTATGTTTAACCTTTTCACAATTACGACAATTGCCTTTGAACTTCTTCTTAAACGGGTATATCTTTAGTCCAGAAGGCTCCTTCTCTTTTTATTTTTTGGTGGTGCTTCTTCAATAGTATTTGCTTCCATTATTGTTGAGTTTTCACGAGTCTTTTTTTTCAGTAGCCTAGTTGTCCTTTTCGATCCTTACACGAACAATATGACCTTCAACCGTCATATTCTTGCTCTTACGTTTCAAGTAATTCTTAAAATCTCTCCATAAAGGAGAGAACTTTTTAATAAATGTCATTACTTAAACGTGTCAGTTGATGGTAGGTTAAAACAATAGATTTTTTACTTTACTTTACCTATTATTTGCTGCATTTAATTGTAGTTGAACTAAAATATGAAGAATTTATACTCATTATGTGTTTTCTATTATATAGGTTATGATTTGGGGTTAAGACGAGTGTTTTGGAACTAAAGTGGATAAAAGAGAACTTTGAATTTTGAGTAGAAATTCAAAAGTTAAGCCCGGATTGAGTTTAGGAATCGAGGACCGAATACGCATATGAAAGATAAGAGGGGAAAAAACGCTCAAGGCCATTTAAATGGCTTATCATGGCGTGGTGACCAAAATAGGGGACCAGGTGACAATAATGTGTCACCAGATTGTAGTGTCCAACAAGGAGCTACCTATTTGATTAGTTAGGCAGAAACGAAACCCCTCCGATTTTTGTCAATTGGCACGTTGTGTGGGGGAACGTGCCCGACTGCGTGCCAAGCCAATTTTCAGTATGTGCAATTCTACTTCGATTCAGTAAGGATATTTCGATTCCAAGATTATTCCTATACGGTATAAATATATGATAAACACGATTTTTGAGGGGGACTTTGACCTAGGAGAAGTTCAAGAGCTACCACGGCTTGCAGATGTTTACCCTCAAATTCGGATAACAATTAAATTTATATTGTGGTTTTAAGGATATGTGATTTCGTCCAATACCAATTGATAAGAAAAAAAATAAATGAATAAATTAAAGAGTAAAATAAATCAAACCAGTATGTTAGCCAGGTCTCGACCTCGACTTGAGATTGTCTTGAGGTGGGATAGTAAGAATAGTAAATGATAAAGCAACTCTGATAAACAGTAAGTGAAATAGCAAGAAAGTAATGAGTGTATGTATTCTTATCAGTGAACAATGATGATTACAAAAGAATAGGATCTTTCTTCATATAATAGAGGAGTCCTAAACAAGGTACACTTCTAATTATAGTAGGAAATCATATTAACATCTGATTAACTATCGTGGATTGATCCGTTCCGAGATTCATGCCATGATCCTCGACCAATCGCAAATATATCGCCTTTCCATTATCAGGCTATACCGATGTCACTTAGAGTCTGCCTATTTCTAGCTGCGATTGACGTCGACCTTGGTCCGAAAGAGGCTTCGATTCCGAACCCGACGTCCTAGCTCCTTGACGCAACATTCCCATCTCGAGCAAAGGATGAAATCGGGTAGTCCTGATTTCTACCGTATACAGATACTCCCCTCGTTTCTTAGAGTAAAATGATAAGAAACGAATGAGCCTCAATTTTTTGGAGACCCCGATAATAATGTCATCCACGTGACGTAAGCAATTGAGGCAACCAAAATGTCCTGTCGGTACAGTTCCTCAAACCATTAATGCTTGTCGGTGGACAATAGGCCACTAGCACCACCGAACCGTCGCCGTAAATTTATAAATATAGGCTCTTTGATTGAATCAAAATTTTACTTTCACCTCCACCAAGTTTTCTAAGTTTCTTACTCTCTCCATCTCTTCTCTCCACCAGTTGAGTCAACCTTGATAGTATCAAGAATACCAAGTTTCACCTCTTTCCACTTCCTTCTACCAGAACTAATGGCGAAAACCTCCAAAACCATCCCACAAAAGGAAAAAGCCTCCTTATCGCGGCTAGCCGGTGATAAAACATCGGTGGAGCCACGCATCGAAGAGTGCATTCCCGGGTCATGCAACCTTTCTTCTGATTTCAAAATTGAAAAGCCCTCTTCGGTCCTTGGCCGCTGTGAGCCTATGTCGAGATACATATGCTCGATAACCGAAGGCGATTTTGAGTAGGTGAAAAAGGACTGCCACTGGGAAAATGCAGAGGTGGTGGTTCCTACCCCCGAGGAGGATATAACTACTTACGTGGAAGGGTTTCTAAGTGTTTACACTTACCCTTTCACGTTGGGTCCCGTCGATCCCGTTATTATCGACTTCTGCCACTAATACTGAATAACTCTTGGCCAGATACACCCCTCCTTTTGGCACATTGTTATCTTTCTCTGATTCTTCATGAATAAGGTCGAAGGGATGCTATTTACCTTCGTCCACCTCATGAGACTGTATAGCCCCCGTCTCTATCGGGCAGGATAAATAAGGCTCCATCGCCGAGCCACAAAGGTGTTGTTCTCGAGCACAAATGAGGACAAGGATCGGGGATGGATGGGTCGGTTTGTCCGAGTGAAGACCTCCGATGTAATCTCAGCCGAGAAAATGCTATTCCCCCAAGAATGGAACATGAAGCGTAAGTAAACCCATCAACATCTTACGTTGATTGCTTTGTTTCTTTTATCTTCCTTCACCCGCATCTTTTCTCACTCATGTCTTTTTTTGTGAAGTAGCGGTTCCCTGGGTGCCTAGAGCAATCCCAAACCTCGAAAGGTGGGTTTGGAAGCTGGGTTCGACTTCCACATATGTTGAGCGCTCGTGGCAATTTAGCGAGGGGCCGATAGGAGGCCAAGAATCACGGTAAGCTTATCTTGTACGCCTTTGAAACGTTTCTTTTTGTTTATACTTGACTCCCTTTTATGCAAGCCTCGGGGATGTTGCTGAAATGAGGCCGGCCTCGCCTGGGGAAGAGGTGGCTCCCAAACCGGCTAAGGACAAGAAACAAAGAAGGGTCTCGCCTTCCGATACCCCAAAGTCTAAGAAGAGTAAGGCTCGAAAGTCAAAGAATGAATAAGTCGTTTTGTCTGTTGTCGTAGCCCAAAGACTATGAGATGAAGAAGAGGAGGGAGAAGATGTTGGTTGTGAGCTGGTGGCTCGAAAGAGGGGAAGCATTGAAGCTTCAAAATCAGCTGAGCCGGTGATGGTCGAGTAGGCTCATCCTCAGATCGAGGAGATCTCGGAAGGTGGTCTGAGCAAAGTCCCCGAGTCATCGAAGGCCGAAGATATCTCCTGCCGTGACAAACAACTGGCGAGTGTTCCCCAAGGGTCTGGTTTCGAGGCCCTTCAAAAGGGAGAGAGTGCCCCAAGTGACTTGCTTGGGGCAATCAATATTGATGATTCGCTCCCCGACCCAACATTTTCTGAAGAGCAATTTCGGGAGGCTCGATCTATGGAGACCCCCGATGTGGAAACGGCCCACGAAGGGGAAGACATATTTCGTGGCTACCTCGCGGGGGTCGATGATGTTTCCGACCTAGATGCGATGATCATTTTTTATGAGGCCCAACGACTCCTAAAGTAGGTAAATTTCATCCCCCGTTATTACTCTGCTTTTATTTCCTTCTGCCTGATTTCTTTCCTTTCTCCATAGGTTGTGACGCTTCATCGAGAAGCGTTCACCAAATCCCAAGCCGAGCTGAACCGGTGTGAGGCCGATCTCAAAAGGCTCATGAAGGAGAGTGACGCCCTCAAACGCCTCTATGTGTAGAAAGAAGAGGAGACCAGGGACCTCCGAGCTAAATTGGCAACAGCCCATAAGAAGCAGACCGATCTCATCGACCAGGTAATGTAAATTTTCAGGAGCTTGACATATCAATTTGATATTGGTGACTAACACTTAGATCCTGCAGGTTCAGCAGAAGGCCAAGAAAATTGAACAGCTTCGCGAGGAGGCAGAAATAAAAGAGACAAAGACTTTCGGGTGAAGCAGAACATGGACCGTCTTGCCTTGGAGAAAGATACCGCTCGGGCCCAAATATCTTCGGTTGAGCATCAACTCCTAAGCATAAGGGAAGAGAGCTTTTCCCTATCTAAAATGGAAAAGAAGCCGAAGGAAAGCTTTAGGGAGTTTGGGCTCAGATGGAGTGAGCAAGTTGTTCGAGTCAGCCCCCCGATTGGTGAAGAAGAAATGGTTGAGCTTTTCCTACAAGCCCATGGGCCCACCTACTTCAGTCATTTGATTCCGACCTTGGGTAAACCTTTCAATGATGTGGTAAAAATGGGGGAGATGGTAGAAGAGGGAATCAAGTCAGGCAAAATCATGAGTTATTCGGCATTGAAAGATACTACAAAAGACATTCAACACATCCCAGTAGGTTTGGGTAGAAAAAGAGAAATAGAAAAGATGATCTGCTGGGCATTCCTACTCAACATTTCCCGCCTCGACATCGACCCCATGGATATCCTTGTGCACCAGATGATCCTCCCCAATTGTACTTCTCTCCACAGAACCCCCAAAGTCGTACATCACTTTCCCAGTACCCTATCCACAAGGCACCACCATATGCTCCACACCCACGAGGCCCACGATGGCCCGCACCACTTCCCCAAATGTCTTACCCACCTCCTCAAGCATATCATCCACCTACCCGCAAAAGGAAGTGAAAGAAGAAGTCAATGAGGCCTAGGGATTAACTCATTCGGGGAGATACTTTGGGCCGAAAGAGTTAAGGAAAGCTAAAATATCCAGAGATAATCCGGTCCTAGTAAAGAAAGCAGTGACTGAAGAAGAGGCGGAGGAGTTTTTGAGAAAAATGAAGGTACAAGATTATTCCATTGTGGAGCAGTTGAGAAAGACGCTTGCTCAGATATCCTTGTTGTCATTGTTGATCCACTCAGACGAGCATCGTCGGGCCCTAATGAAAATTCTGAGCGAAGCTCATGTCCCCGACAAAATTTTAGTGAACCATCTAGAAAAGATTGCCAACAAAATATTTGAGGTGAACAGGGTCACATTCTCTAATGATGAGTTGTTGGTGGAAGGTACTGAACACAACAAAGATCTCTACCTTACGGTAAAATGTGAAGATTCTATGGTCATTAGGGTGTTAGTCGAAAATGGTTCCAGTGCAAACATTTGTACTCTCTCTACCCTGAACAAGTTGAAGGTTGATTATGAGAGGATTCACAAGAATAGCATCCGTGTTCGAGGTTTTGATGGTGGAGGGAAAGATTCAATTGGTGATATAGTGCTTGAATTGACAATAGGGCCGATGGAATTCACCATGGAGTTCCAGGTACTAGACGTGGTCGTCTCCTACAATTTGTTGTTAGGTCGACCTTGGATTCATTCCGCCAAAGCAGTCCCATCCACTCTGCATTAGATGGTCAAGTTCGAATGGGATAGACAGGATATCTTCGTGCATGGCGAGGATAATTTATGTGCTCATAGTGATGCCTCTGTCCCATTCATTGAGGTTGAAGATGACAAATGGCCTTGGGTCTATCAAGTTTTGAAACAGTGCCGGTCGAGAAGGTTCCAGAAGGGAAATGTGTTCCAACTCCAAAGATAGCCTCCACATCAGTCATGGTGGCTTTTGAAATGCTGAAAAATGGTTTTGTGCCCGGTAAAGGTTTGGGTGCATCTCTGCAGGATATCATACATCCAGTGTCCCTCCCTGAAAAATTGGGTACGTTTGGTCTTGGATTCAAACCTATAGCGGCAGATGTGAAAAGAGCCAAAAGGTTGAAGCAGAAGGCGTGGGCACTTCCAAAGCCTGTTCCGCGTCTCTCCAGGTCTTTTGTCAAGCTCGGTGCCAGGAAACACCCAGTGACGACAGTTCCAAGTTCTGTTGTTGACATTGATAAGGAGTTAATTGAAAGGTTCCGGAGGTTGTTCGATAATGTGAACATGGTAGAAGTTGGAAAAGGTTCTAGCAAAGCGGACGTGCAGTTTGTCGGGCCGAATGTAAAGCTTAACAATTGGAAGGCTACTCCTCTCCCTACCTGGAAGGAGTCTTGGTAGTTTGTTTTGTTTTCCTTTCTATCTGGGTCATTCCAGGGTTGTGACCCAGATTTTTATTTTTTCGCTTGTTGATGTACAAACCCTGTTATCTTTAATTTCAATGAAATGAAATTTCCCTTTTCCATAATTCCTGATAGTTCCATTTTTGTTTTTCTTTTCTTCTCTGTGCAATTCTTTTTATGTTGTTTTCAATGACATGACATACATGAGGAATCTTCGTCCTAGTCTTAAAAGTCAATCTAATCTTGAAATAATAATCCAAGAAATAGAGTGTGATGATGAATCAGAATATGATGAGAATGAGGCCTTTGAAGAGATTAGTAAGGAACTAAGTCATTTTGAAGAAAAACCCAAGCCTAATCTGAATAAAACGGAAGCAATCAATCTAGGGGACCCAGATAATGTCAGAGAAACTAAGATAAGTGTCCATCTTGAACCACAAATCAGGGAGGAAATAATTAAAGCATTGTTCGAGTACAAGGATATTTTTGCATGGTCATATTATGACATGTCATGTTTGAGTACCGATTTGTGGTCCACAAATTGTCGATCGATCCAGCATTCCCTCCTGTTAAGCAGAAGTTGAGAAAGTTCAAAACTGACATGAGTGTGAAGATTAAAGAAGAAGTCACAAAGCAGCTTGATGCAAAAGTCATTCGAGTCACGCGGTATCCCACATGGCTAGCCAATGTTGTGCTCGTGTCGAAAAAAGATGGAAAGACCAGAGTGTGTGTTGATTATCGTGACCTCAACAAAGCAAGCCCAAAGGACAACTTCCCACTGCCGAACATTTACATTTTTATTGATAATTGTGCCAAACACGAGATTGGGTTTTTTGTGGACTACTATGCGTGGTATTATCAGATTTTAATGGATGAGGAAAATGCGGAAAAGACGGCATTCATCACGCCAGGGGGAACATACTGCTACCGGGTAATGCCATTTGGTTTGAAAAATGCTGGGGCAACTTACATGAGGGAAATGACAACCATATTCCATGACATGATACACAAGGAGATTGAGGTTTACGTGGATGATGCGATCATAAAGTCCAAGAAGCAGTCTGACCATGTCAGGGATTTGACAAAGTTTTTTCAGAAGCTCCGCAGGTACAATCTCAAACTCAACCTTGCACAGTGTACGTTTGGAGTTCCATCGGGGAAATTGTTGGGATTCATAGTCAGTCGGCGTGGCATCGAATTGGATCCGTCAAATATCAAAGCTATCCAGGAATTTCCACCGCCAAAGAACAAGACTGAGGTGATGAGTCTGCTAGCGAGGCTGAACCACATCAGCAGGTTTATTGTTCAGCTCACGAAAACCTGTGAACACATCTTTAAGTTGCTAAAGAAAGATGTCGCGGTCAAATGGACTGATGATTGCCAGGAAGCATTCGATAAGATCAAGGAGTATTTGTCTAACCCCCTATGTTGGTCCCACCGGAACTCGGGAGACCGTTGATTCTTTATTTGACAGTCTTGGACAACTCATTTGGTTGTGTATTAGGTCAGCATGACATCACTGGCAGGAAAGAGCAAGTCATCTACTATCTCAAGAAGAAATTCACATCTTATGAGATTAAGTATACTCTCCTTGAAAGGACATGTTGCGCCCTGACTTGGGTAGTACAGAAGTTGAAGCATTATTTGTCATCCTACACCACTTACCTCATTTCTCGCCTGGATCCTCTAAAGTATATCTTTCAGAAGTCCATGCCCACAGGACAGCTCGCAAAGTGGCAGATCTTGCTCATAGATTTTGACATCATATATGTGACCCGGACAGCGAAGAAAGTCCAAGCTTTGGCCGATCACTTGGTCGAGAACCTGGTGGATGAAGAATATGAACCTTTGAAGACTTATTTTCATGATGAAGAGGTAATGCACATTGATGAGGTCGAGAAGGAGGAAAAGCCCGGTTGGAATCTCTTATTTGATGGGGCTGCTAACATAAAAGGCGTTGGGATAGGAGTTGTACTCATTTCTAAAACAGGGCACCACTACCTTGTCACAGCTCAGCTTTGTTTCTATTGTACCAACAACATGGCCGAGTATGAAGCATGCATTTTGGGTTTGAGGTTAGTTGTAGACATGGGAATCCAGAAAGTCTTGGTCTTGGGGGACTCGGACCTTCTGGTGCACCAGATTCAAGGAGAATGAGAGACCCGGGATTTAAAGCTTATACCATATCGACAATGTTTTCATGATATTTGTCAACGGTTTCGATCAATAGAATTCAGGCATATTCCAAGGATCCATAATGAGGTTGTCAACGCTTTGGCTACCTTGGCGTCAATGTTCCACCATCCAAACAAAGCTTATGTTGAATCTTTGCATATTCAGATCCGCGATCAGCATGCTTACTATAACATGGTGGAAGAAGAACTTGATGGTGAGCCGTGGTTCCACGACATCAGAGAGTACATCAGAATGAGGTACATCCGGTACAAGCCATGGGGGACCAAGAGAGAACGATTCGATGTTTGGCAAGTGGATTTTTCTTCAGTGGAGGAGTTTTGTACAAAAGAACTCCAGATCTTGGATTCTTAAGATGCATAGATGTCAGACAAGCCACGGCCATCATAACTGAAGTGCATGCCGAAGTCTGTAGACCGCATATGAGCGGGTATGTTCTGGCAAAGAAAATCCTCTGAGTAGGTTATTATTGGCTCACCATAGAGCGAGATTGTATCAGTTTTGTGTGCAAGTGTCATCAATGCCAAGTACACGGAGATTTGATTCATTTTCCGCCATTTGAATTGCATACAATGTCCGCACTGTGGCCCTTTGTTGCTTGGGGTATGGATGTCATCAGACCAATTGAGCTAGCAGCATCCAATGGACACAGTTTCATTCTGGTGGCCATTGACTATTTCACTAGGTGGGTTGAAGCTAAAACTTTCAAATCTGTGACCAAAATGGCAGTGTTCGATTTTGTTCATTCAAATATCATTTGTTAGTTCGGAATCCCAAAGGTGATCATCACAGATAATGGTGCTAATCTTAACAGTCATCTAATGAGGGAAGTGTGTCAATAGTCGAGGCAACCACAAGAACATAAAGAAGATACTTCGGAAAATGGTACAAGGGTCCATGCAATGGCATGAGAAGTTGCCTTTTGCTTTGCTAGGTTATCGCACTACTGTTCACACTTCAGTAGGTGCAACTCCTTATTTGTTGGTATATGGAACTGAGGCAGTGATACCCGCAGAAGTTGAAATTCCATCCCTTCGGATTGTTGCTAAAGCCAAGATTGATGATGATGAGTGGGTCAAAAGCTGGCTGGAGCAATTGAGTTTGATTGATGAGAAGAGATTGGCAACGGTGTGTCATGGCCAGTTGTATCAAAAGAGAATGTCAAGAGCATATAACAAGAAGGTGTGTCCTCGGAAATTTGAAGTGGGTCAGCAAGTATTGAAACGCATCCTTCCATATAAGGCTGAAGCAAAAGGCAAGTTTGCCCCAAATTGGCAGGGGCCGTTCATCATAACGTGAGTATTGTCCAATGGTGCTTTGTACGTAACAGATATAGAAGGCAAATGTATATATATGGCTATCAATTCTGATGCAGTCAAAAGATGTTATGTATGATTTCTTTGGGTTAAATTGGCATGTTTTGAAGATTGGAATGAAGAAGGCATTTTATTCTGCTATCTAAACACTTTACCCTTCGTTAACCCTTCGAGCCTTATTTATTTTCTTTCATACCCCTCTTTGGAATCAGTAGAAAAATTCAGAAACATTAACACAAAAGGTAAGTAAAGAAAGAGAGAGAAAAAAAGAAGAGAAAAGAGAAAGAAAAGAATGGAAAAGAGTGGGGAAAAAAAGAAAAGAGAAAAAGAAAAAAAAAGTAGAAAGAAAAGGAAAAGAGAGAAAGAAAAGAAAGAAGAAAAGTACCACAACAAAGTAATTCTTATGTCATGAACTACGTTTGACCTGATTCCTTTAAGGATACGTAGGCAGCCTCACTGTTCGGACCCATAAAAATAGAAATTCAAAAGTCCCCAAGCAAATAAATTGGGGTAGAAGTTGAGGTTGTTGTAAGAGATATGATTCCAAAAGTTGTAATTTTGAATCCACTCGAGCTGTTTTTGAGCCTTTGTGATACCTTTTCTTTTTAACCCTATCCAAAAGCCAACATTACGGTCCAAAGAAAGACCTTTCAATCAGTCTTCGAGAGATTCCAAGTCGAGCGAGCAGAGGTGATTCATATCAGGGGCAACACTCCGGGCTAAGCAGGAAAAATGAAAAAAATGAGAGAGTCTTATTGGTGAAAACCCTCACGGGCACCGTAAGGCGATGGAAAGATGAGAGAAATTAAAATGAGAGAGTCCTATTAGTGAAAACCCTCATGGGCATCGTAGGGCGACAGTGAGTTGAGATATGAACAAATGAGAGAGGTTTGTTGGTGAAAACCCTTCAGGGCACCGCAGGCCGAACAAGGTCAGTGATTTGGCAAAGAAATTGGGTTATGAAGATCCTGGGGCACAAAGTATGGCAATTGAAAGTTGATTAGTTGAATAGGCTGGGCTGATTAATCTGAAATGCATGTCATGATCATTGGTACCAGCTGCTCCACTTAGATAAGTCTTTTTCCCTTTTCTTCCTCAAAACAATCATCCAGTTTTGGATTTTATTCTTTATTCCTAACTCTCGAAGTCATTGCATTTCATTTCTTTTGGGTTTATCTCTTTGAGGTTTTTCCAATGTCAGCCTTGTTTAAGCAAGTAAGAAAGGATTTCAAAGCTTACTACCAACTTCTAAATTGCACAAAGCAGAGTGCGGCCAAAGTATACCAGAAATAGCATGATGCAAAAGTTGAAAGAATAAGGTGTTAATGAAAGTTCAAACGGACTAATGGTTTGTAGAAGATACAGAGGTTCAAATGGGAAGGACAGGAGTGTAAAACGACAGGTTGAGTGTACAACATTCGGGTCGTTTAGGGTCCTGCGGTTGAAATTTAGTCATAAAGGCAAACAATTCTTGGCCAGTTCAAAACAAAGCACGATAGCGAAAGGGCCACCTTCAGCAAGAATGCCGCAAACTCCGTAAGGAAAGCAAGTACCGAACAGGTTCGACCGTAAATTCTCAGGACCCTCCTGAACAATGGAACTCAGTTAAAATTCAAAACATTCATGAGTAACAAGATCTAGCATAAGCTTTACTTTGAGGAAATGTAAGTTGGTTTCGAAGTTTTCATTCTTAGGACGAGACTCAGTTGGAAACTTCAGGACCCTCCTGGATAATGGGATTTAGTTTTAAGACCTTAATAGATAACAAGATTTAGCGGAAGTCATACCTTTAGGAAATATAATTTAGCTTTAAAACTGTCATTTAACTAGGAGTTTTTAGGACCTTCCTGGATAATGGGATCTATCTTCTAAATTCTTAGAGATATTGGGTAACATGATTCAATTAACACTCACAGATGTGCCCAGCTACCAAAATGGGGCAGAAAATTTTCTTTGTTTTGTCTATTCTAATGTAATCAGGCGCCCACCTGGAGAGCAAGGGATAACAACATGAGTTTCAAGAATAGAAAGCGGTTCAGGTTCAAGCAATCAGGCACCCACCTGGAGAAACAAGGGAATATAGTTTAAAGGAAAAGCAGTCGCAAGAGGAAGTAGTTCAAGTTCAGCAATCAGGAGCCCACCTGGAGAACAAAGGGAAAGTAAATCAAGTTCCGAGGAAAAGCTATTAAAGTTTTGGTAATCAAGAGCCCACCTGGAGAGCAAGGGAATACGGTTAAAGTTTTGTCAAACAGGCGCCCACCTGAAGAGCAAGGGAATACAGTTCAAGTTTTGGCAATCAGACGCCCACCTGGAGAGCAAGGGAGTACAATTCAAGTTTTGGCAATCAGGTGCCCACCTGGAGAACAAAGGGAAAGTAATTCAAGTGTTAGTAATCAGGCACCCACCTGGAGAACAAAGGGAAGGCGATTCAAGTGTTGGTAATTAGGCGCCCACCTGGAGAACAAAGGGAAGTAGTTCAAGGAAAACCAGTGCAAGTGTTGGAAATCAGGCGCGCACCTGGAGAATAAAGGAAAGCAGCAATGTTCAAAGGAAGATGGTTTAAGTTTAGCAATCAGGCGCCCACCTGGAAAACAATCCAAGTTTCACAGGAAAGGAAGATAATTCAAATGTTGGTAATCAGGCGCCCACCTGGAGAACAAAGGGAAATCGGCAATGTTCAAGGGAAGACGATTCAAGTTCGGCAATCAGGTGCCCACCTGAAAAACATAGGGAAAACAAGTCAAGTTTCTTATGAAAGGAAGATAATTTAAATGTTGGTAATCAGGCACCTACCTGGAGAACAAAGGGAAAGCAGCAATGTTCAAAGGAAGACGGTTCAAATTCAGCAATCGGGCGCCCACCTACAGGACAAAGGGAAAATACCTCAGAATACAATTCAAGTCAGCAGCAAAGGAAGCTCACCTAGAGAGTACAAGTCAACAGAGCAGCAAAAATTGCAAGATCAAGTTTGAAGAAGTGTAGACAGGATTCTTGTAATTCATAGATCATAAGTTTAGTCGAGCTTCTTTTATTTTGTCTTGGTGTAATAAGGGGTTTAGCAAGCAGTAGCAGCAACAACAACGGTGAAATCACAGCTTCCTGGTAGTCCCAGCTACCGAAACTTTCCGAACTACACTAACCTAATTCCTTTTTAGCCAAGGATATGTAGGCAACCTCGAATGCAGGGTGCGGTTAAATCTTTCAAAAATGCTTCCCACGGAGTATTCAAACGGGCAAAAATCGCTTGTATACGCTCACTTTATCTTTGCACGAAAACTCTTCGTGTTTCCAAGCAAAGATGAGCACCTGTGAGGGAGTGATTTTTGCCCTATATGGATTACTCCCATAAATTCAAGCAAATAAATTTTTCCCATTATTTGCAATTTTATAGATTTTTCGTAGAAATTTTATTAGTTATTTGCATTTTTGTGCATTTTTAATTTCCATTAAAAGTCATGAAAAGTACAAAAAAAAATACATTCCATTTAGGTTTTATTTTACAAGTTCCAGGGTTAATTAGTTAGTTGTTTGTTTTGTTAAAAAATGAAAATCACAAAATTGGTTTGTTTTTGCAATTATTGTCTTTAATTTTTAGATTATTGATCTTTTCTCTTTTAAGATAGGATCAAATAATTTGATAAATTTTGTAATTTGATAATTAGTTAATTTTACAACTTAGTTTAATTTGGGGTTAATTTGGGATCTTTTATTAATTTAGAAAAAGAAAGAGAAAAAGAAGAAAAGGAAAACAAATTGGAAAAAGGGAAAAAGGAATTGGAGTCAAAAGGGGCTGTTGTGTTAGGGCCAATTCATTAAGGCCCAAGTCATTTCTTCTTATTACCCGCCCCAACCCATATAAAATACCCGGTCCCGTCCCCAGTACTCACCAAACGACGCCGTTTTGAGCAAACCAATCTCATCCGTTGAGTTTCTTCTCATCGAACGGATGGGAACTGGTCACAGGCACGGTATAAGATTATCGGAACAAGCTTTACCCCCCCCCCCCGTTTCGATCCGCCTCACTTCACATCTCTCAAACTTGGAACAAAAACCCTAATCGCCGCCCCAAAATTCCCAAGTTCCTACTGGCTGGCGGCGGGCTCCAAACCACCCCAAATTCATACCACGCAACCCCCAGGCCCTTCTAAATCCTATCCCTACATCTATTTCCCAAAAATCCCAACGAAATTCCCCCAATTCCAAATCTAGGAAGTTCAAACCCTAACTTATTCTATTTTTCTAATTCCGTGCAAGTTCTGGCTTGCTTTGACCTATAACCTACGTTAGTCGATTGCTCTTAACAAGAGCAATCGATTGGAATTGGTTTTAGTTCATTCCCAGGACGCCGGATTTTGACGAACTCATCGGAGTCCGGCCAAATATCTACTCCTGTCATCGTTCGTCGGTTCGTTTCATTTTGTCAAGACATTCCAGTGTGAGTTGGTACCTTCCCTACTTTTTCTTGCGACTTTGTTCATTGTAGTATTTTCTGTTCTTTTTTTTATTTCATTTTATTCGCTTTATTGTTTTGTCTGGTTTTCTTATGTAGTGGAATCCATCTTAATTTGGTAGTTAAGTTAGGTTTAATCGTAAGAGTCTGAATTGTTTGTTTGTTTTCTATTTTCTGAATTTGATCTTTTTGTTTGATCATTTTTGATTGTTTGGGTTTTTGTATTGACTGTGGTGATCATTGACCCGGCTGAGAGACCCGTTCATTTGGGTCTTGGGTTAATTTGACTCAGGTTTGCATTCTGAATGTAAAAACAAGGATGTCAGGGGGGGTGTTATGGGCATTTGGGGTTTGAGGGAATCATTTTTTGTTAGGAGGAAGTTTCTAGAGGATAAGATGAGAGTTGGTTTTTTAAGGGCAGGGGTTTTTAGATATTTTAAAGGGGTAAAAAGGGTGAAACAACCAAGAATTCAAGGGTTAAAAGGGGAATTGGTTAGCTAGACTACGGCTGCCTTAGGCATGCCTATATAAAGACCTTTTTCCCTTCATTTTCGAGCAGCCTTTCATACTCTAAAAATACAGAAGTTTTCTGCATCATTTTGCCAAAATTTCCAGGAATTACTCTTTAAGTACATTGTTAATAATAGCTTACTTCCAAAGGATTTTCTGGATCATTTTGGGTTCAAAAATGGTCTGAGGAAGCTAAATATGATGTGATGTTTTGCTGAATTGCACATTTCTACTACTGCTGATTTACCTCATCTTTCTTTGTTCTAATTTCTGCCCTCAGGTACTTCTTGGACTCTATGAACGTGTGAAATGCAAGTTTGAAGCCATGTAATCATTGGGAGATCTAAGGATGAATATTAGTTTCCTTTTATTAAATATTAGCTTATGTCTTTTAGAATGTTTTCTGTATTAACTTAGTGTTATTATGGTTTATTGTATTGATTCAGGTCATTGATGCTAGATCTCGTATTAGGGTTGGACTTTGGATTCTAGTTTATTATATAGGATTTGCTTGTCGAAAATTCTTCCTGCTAAGTGATTAATCACTGGGCTATCATGGATTGGTTTTCTTTTATTATAGGAAGAATATCTTCTGTCGGGGTGTTTGTTTAAATATGTTTGGTTCAAGGGTCATTTCAGATTAGGGTAGTGTACATAAATTGAGAAAAGTGGAATGTGTTAGTTTGATTTGGATTTACTAGATTTTGAGAATGCTTCTAGCAATTATGACTAAGTATTTGTAAGGTTTGTTTGTTTCTGTGTTTTGTTTTGTACAGGTGAAGATTCAGTCGAAATTTTGTTTTCTCTCTTCGATTAACATGCCACCATGCCCAATTCAATAAGTAATGTTCCATGGCCTGTATGAATGAGTTCAGTAGGTTGATCTCCAATTAGCATTGTGTGTGTTTGCCTTCAGTTTAGAATTGGGTCAGATGGGTTATCCTATTTAATATGAGGCCCCAAATGAATCGGACTTGATTTCCCATTGGTCTTGGGCCCAATTTCAGGCCCAAGAGTCTTTAGCCTTGGCCCTTTCCTTTTTGTGTCTTGTGCCATAAAAAATTAATTCATAATACATAGTTTGTTGTATTGTTGGGCTTATTCCTGGCCCAACTTCACTGCTAGAAAGTCTGACTCTTAGGTTAAATGGCGGGCTCGATTCTGAGCCCAATTTTGAGTGCTGCTTGCGAATCATTCAATGAGCCTACTGCAGGCTCAGCTTTCTATTTTGAAATAAGCAAAGGTCTGTCGATTGGTCTCAATGCACTTGCGATTGGTACGCTTAAATTGAATCTTGAGTTAGATTAGTTCATTTTATTTGTAACGCAATTCTCCTCTTAAAAATGGAAAGAGGTGTGCCATTTTAGTTAAATCACCAATGGCCCTCACAAAATACTTTTATTAGTTGTTCAAAATGAACTTTGTAGTTAGCTTTGGGCGCGTTAATTATATAATTATCACAGTTATTACTAAAACTTGGGGGTTCATTTCATGTGGCCCAGTTCTAATTTCCAACAAGGTTAAATAGAACATGTCGTGAATTACGGGTGCATTTCATGTGGCGTGGCTTGCGATGTGTTTTAAATAGCCTTGAAATAATTCCTTAAATCAATAAAAACGGCTAAAAGGTTAAAAATGCACAGTAGGTTTAAAACATGTGAAAATCAGATAATTAGGCCAATAATAATAGTTGAGCAACCGTGATAGAACCACGGAACCCGAGAATGCCTAACACCTTCTCCTGGGTTAACAGAATTCCTTACCCGGATTTCTGTGTTCGCGGACTGTAAAACAAAGTCAATCTTTCCTCGATTCGGGATTTGAACCGGTGACTTGGGACACCATAAATCATCCCAAGTGGCGACTTTGAACTTTAAACAAAATAATCCTGTTTCAATTGTCACTTAAATTGGAAAAAACTCTCTTATACCCCTTCTGAGGGTAGGAAAAAGGAGGTATGACAAACATAATGGATTATCTCTCACTGAAAGCCCTGCAGAAAAGGGAATGTATCGTGTATATGTTTAAAAAAAGGGAAGGGGGGTGCATTCTCAGCATTGAAAAGATGGAAAGTCTGTGTTAAAAGGAGAAAAGTAGAGTTCTTATAAAAATTGCACACAGTTACCAATCCAGTAACTAGTGAAGTGGCCTTAGTCACCAAAAGAACAAGAACATCTACTTCGCTGATCTTAAATCCCTACAAACCGATGATATGAGCTGCTTAAAGTCTATTGACTATGATGTAAAACCTTGGCATAAGGGATTGGAACACTCAAGGCTCTCATTTCTGAATGAACTGACTCAGAAGAACCTGGTTTGTGGGCTGTCAAAATTCAAGATCCATCTGTACACTGCTTGTTAGAGCAAAGGAAGAAAATTTTGAAGCATTTGCGTCACTTGTAAGGAAGATCCAAGTGGAGACAGAACTGAAGGAAGCACTTATCAGATCTGACCACGGGAAAGAATATGTCAATGCCAAGATTTGATGAATCATGTAATGGAGATGAGATCACTCACAACTTCTCAGCACCAAGGACTCCACAGGTAAATGGTATTGTTTAAAGGAAGATCAAAACTCTGGAAGACATGGAATGGATAATGCTCATTGACAAAGGAATCGCCAACAAATATTTGGGCAGAAGCAATAAACGAGGCTTGCTACATGGTGAACAGGTGTATAATCAGGTCCCTCCTCAAACAAAACCTCCGTTGAGTTATGGAAGAAAACCAAAGATAACTCACCTGAGAACCTTTGGATGCAAATACCATTCTGTCAACAATGGGAAGGACCAGCTTGAGAATCTTGATGAAAGAAGCAACCTTTCTAAGATACTTCCCTTAAAGCAAAGCCCACAAAGTCTACAACAAACGGGCACATTATGTGGAAGAAGGTGTTCATGTGATAATCAATGAGACATCCTCATTTAACAAAGGAAGGAACAGTGATATCTGATGTTTTAATTGGGAAGATCGATATGATGAGTTAGATAAAGGATATAGGTGAAGACCGTGGAACATCCTCTTCCACTTCGCATGAGGAACCTGGTACTTCATTTACTACCATTGAAGCTAAAGAAACTGTTGGAGATACAGTGCAAGGTATTCCACAAGTAGTAGAACAAGGAGTGAAGGGAAATCTACCTAATCCTACCCAGTTTCTCCACTAATCACACTTCAGTCTCCACCTGGAAACACAAAAACTCCCATCTACTTGATAACACAATCACTCCCCTTTATTTTGGATCTAGACAAGAACCTAAAATCAAATCCGAAGGGATTTTACTTGAAGGCTGTCAAATGAATTTTGAGATACCTTAAGGAAACACAAGACCTAGTCCTATATTACCCCTCAGGTGACAACATTAAATCCCATTGGGTATGCTGATTCTAACTATGCAGGTCATCTTGTGGACACGAAAAGTACTTCTAGAATGGCCACTTTCTATGATCATGTCTTGGTGCACAAGGCAGCAAACTCAGTGGTCCCTGAAATGGCTGAAGCAGAATATGTAGCTGCAGTATCCTATGGTTCTCAACTCGTATTGATTAAGCAACAACTGGAGGATTTTGGAGTATTCACTAATTGGGTGCCTCTTCTAAATGACAACACTGGTACACTCAACTTGGCCAAGAATCCAGTTCAACACGAAAATCACCTTCAGGTAAAATGAACTAAAGTATTTTCTAGCCAAGCCTAACTCACATCGATACCATTGAAGTTAAACACGCATGACGATCATAGAAGCTAAAGGTGCAATTATAAATTGTGAAAGAAGAGCTGCTAAAATCTTTTTCAAAAAATATTGGTCGAGCATCAGGTTCCTGTACCATAGGTTAGTAGTAATGTATTTTTTTGCATGCTTTCTCAAAAGGGGTTAACAAAATTAATTCAACTGCCACATCATCCAACTTTTCAAAATCTGCATGTCATGTCTTTTCTTTCAAATCCCTTCATCTCCTCTTCACGATAACGTTTTCCCACAAACCTACCGTCGTTTTCAGGATTGTTCATGACCTGTTTCTCTCTCTTCTCATCATTATCCCTTCTTCCCATAAAACTCTTTCTCACTCTCACATCAAGTTATGAACCTTCATCCTCTTGTATCTCCGTGATCCTCTCTCCTTCTCTTTTTCACTTAACTTCCCTATCAAATCCTCCTACAATGGCAATCGAGCAATTGATTCCTTCTTCCCCATCTATACCACTCCCATCTCTCTATCATCCTTAAAGTCATCTCCAGAAATTCACTCTTCCACTCCTTCCAATACTACTGTACCCACACCTGTTTCCTCCTCATTTCCTATTGTTTTTCCTTTTCTGTCAAATTCCATATCCTTTCCATGTGTTGAGAACCCCGTGTATCTACACTCCTCTAATCCCACCAAAGAACACTCAAAAAGGGTCACCTCTCAGGTGTCAGAGGTCTCTGAGGATGATCCTGATCAGTATCTGAACTCCTCCCCTTTGGACTCAATGGCTCCCTTAGAGTCACCAGAAAAGGAAGCAGTGTACAATATCATGGCTATCGTTGCTGAAAGCCTGTTGAATGAAAGAACCTATCTCTTGTCTGAGTATCAGGGGGAAGAAACTCCATTCCTAGGCAATGAAAGGACCATGGTACTCTTCGAGTCTCTAATCCATGAAAATGTCCCAGAAAAACCTGTTGGAGGAACTAATTCTCTTCCGGATAAATCCACTCCTGAACCTCTTGATTATCTTAAATCCTTAGAATCCTCTATCAGGTTGTAGCACAAAGAGGGGTTTGAGTCTACACTGTAGAAAAGTAGGAGGAGTGTCAATACAAGAAAGAAGAGGTTGATGAATCAAGGGAAAGTTGTTACCGACAAGAGCATTCCAATAGGTGAGATTGGCCAAAATTCTCTAAAGGAACCTAGTTCCTTAGTAAAACAATCTATAAAAGTGCAGAAGTCTGTGGATGAAGCTTCCAATGAAGCTATTGAGAAACATAGTGGAGCATCCATGAAGGGCAGCAGTAAGTCTAAAAAGAGTCTAGATGATCAAGCTATGTCTGAAGATGATACTGTGGGGCAAGTAAGTTGGAAAGGGAAGTTTGTTGAAGGATCTAGAAAATGAAAATGGGAAACTGTAAGGGAACCTGGTTCTCTGAAGACCACGCCCAGTGACAGTGGTCTTTGGTAGGAGAGATTGAGAACTCACAAATTCTTGTGGGGTCGTACGTTTGATTCAGCAATTTCAGAGATGGCTGGTATGAGGCAAATTCTGGAGATAGTGAAATTTCAGCAATGAGAGCACTTATTTCAGGGGAGCATGCCTTTGGTGTACGAGGACACGGTACAAAACTTCTACGTATCTCTTCACTGTTGAGGGGGATCACATCTGTGTACTAGTAAATGGAGTATACATTGTTCTTGGCGCTTCAACATTGGGGAAGGTTCTCCAAATTCCATGTGAAGGAATGTCCTCAGTCAAAGGTGTCTGTGGTGTCAACTTTAGGAGAGCTATCATTAAAGAGCAAGTTATTTAGTAGGGGGAACATGTGCATAAGAAGGTATTACTTCCTGAGTATCAGCTTCTCTTTGAACTGGTCAATAAGGTGCTCTTGCCTCGTTCTAAGAGGTGGTCTATCGCTATAAAATCTGATCTGGTCTTAATGGAGGATCTTGACAAGTTTGTTCCAATCAATCTGCCAGCAATCATGATAGATCATATGAAAAGGTGGCAAACTTTAAAGGTGGGAATCATGGGCTACCATATGGCTTTCTCTTCACTCAAGTGTTTAAATTTTACAAGGTTACCTTGGGTAATCCCAGGGTGGGCACACGCAAGCAAACCTTCTCTAAAACCACCATGGAAGAATGTAAGTGCGTAGAAAGGGTTGGAGGAAGCATCTCGACCATTTCTCAGCTGATCAATGCTCAAAATGCAGCTTCTGAAGAGATCAGAAGGTTGAGGGTGCATAATGCCATATTAGAAACTCATCTCAGTCAAGCGGTTAAAGGACCCAGTTCCATTAATGAAAAAGTTGCCCGCCTGACAAAGGAAAATGATAAGTTTCGCACAAAACTGCTTGAAGAACAGTTGTCTGCCAATGCCCGACTGGACCTGGTTCTCAAAACCCTTGCTGCTTTTCTCTCCCAGTCCTCCTCTTCTAGTGTCTCTTAGATACCCACTAGTGACCAGTGTCTTCTATTGTGATGTTTTGTGGTTGTTGTTTCTACTTTTGTTTGACTTCTCTTTTTGTTGATAGCATGCTGGACTTCACCATTACTTCTCCTGTTTTGCTCAGTCCATTGTTAATATCAATGAAACAGCTCCTCTTTTTGCCTGTACAATGTTGTTTTCCTTTGGCTTCTCTTTTCTGTCATATTGTGTGCACATATGTGGCATGAGTTAGCTGTATTAGACTTCTTTATGCAGTTTGCCTGCTTGTGTATTTTTTTAATAATGCCAAAAAGGGGAAAGATAGATAGTAGTGATATGCAGTAGATGTATATATAGTCAACGGACGGGGGGATCAAAAAGGTCAAGGGGAATTTGTGAAAATTGATGCAAAAATAGGGGATCTAATTAAGAGGGAATCGAAAACAACAAGTCAGGGGGAACTTGTGAAGTTCCTGGTATTCATCTGGTTATTTTTGCTCTAAAAAAATACTATCAATGT
Organism: Nicotiana sylvestris; assembly: GCF_000393655.2. NCBI lineage: Eukaryota > Viridiplantae > Streptophyta > Magnoliopsida > Solanales > Solanaceae > Nicotiana > Nicotiana sylvestris. The sequence continues at coordinate 110,082,905 of NC_091061.1, forward strand.
CTGAGTTTGTCATCATCAAAAAGGGGGAAATTGATGGGTTCTCAATGTCTTTACCTTATGCTTCTTATATTTTTATGATCTAACAAACTTATTATCAAGAACCAGATAAAGAACCTGACTCACTTGGTACACATCTCAAATGACCAAAGTCCAGTCTGATCTTCAGCAAATGAACTACTACAAAGAGGAATACAACAGAGATCTGATCCCTTGGTTTTTGCTGACAGAAGTACAAGTCAACAACAGCTGGAACGCAAGTGCAGAAAGTGACTGTCTGCATACTGTACACGCGACAGTGCAGCAGATAGTGTGGCAGTCACTTCTCATTAGGAAAAAGCATGTATCAAGAATTGACATCACCATTATGATGTCTTTTGTAGTATAACAACCTACTGCAAGGCACAAGACAATCACTTGAGCATTCAGTGATATTCTCTCAAGCAGAAAAGTGTTCATCCAGTATTGAAGTCACAAGTGCGTCAAGAACAAGAAGGCAACTCCACTAAAGGATCAGTTTCACAATGGGTCTATGTGTATCCATAGTTGAGTTGTAATCTTATTATTTGTTCTTCATTGTAACTCCTATCTTGATTTCTTAGAAGCTGTGTTTTAAGAAACTCTCTTGTAAAATCGTAAACTCTCTAAGTTTATATTGTGACTAGGTTTAGTCATAAGTTAAAGTCTTTGTGACTAGAGAGTGACAAAGTGGCTTGTGGTAAGAGTATCACAAGTTAGTTAAGTTGAATTCTTTGTAATGGAGTCATTACAAAGTGGCTTATAATAGGTGTTTACAAGTTAGTGAAATTGAAAGCCTACAGGTGTAGGTCATGGTTTTTGTCCCCTTGAGTTGGGATTTTTCCACGTAAAAATCCTGTGTCTTATTTACTTACTGTTTTATTAGCATTGTCAGTACAACCTCATAGAGGACCAGGTACTCTACTGTTTGGTGGACTCATACAAACTAACAATATATTCTCTCTCTTTTTTTCTCTCATTATGTATATATATTCTCTCTCTCTCTCTCTCTCTCTCTATCTTATTATGTATATTCGTTATGCTTTCAATAGTTTTTGCTTTTTAGCTTCTTTATGTTTGTTTCCTTATTAGTTCGTGTTTGATTTAGTAGCTTCTTTTTTATGTGTTAGTAGTTAATAAGCCTTTGGTTTTCTTAAAGCCAGGGTTCTTTCCAAAGGTATTTGTTGTGCGAATCGGGTGACTTGTCCCAATGATGGATGTCGTGACAACCTTCTTAAAGGAATGAATCCGTTTTGTGCTTTGGTAATAATAGTAGTAGTAATGAATAAACAGACCTAATTAAGTCATACTCAAAGAGTCAAACATACTTCATTTGGCACCAACACATTTAACTACATGGTTATGCTTAGAGACAAGGGTTTTAAAAGGAAATAACTCTAGTTAGTGACTTTGTGACTCTTGTGCTGACTTTGGTAATCATCGAGTGGTCTAATTGGATCATAGTGATCTTTAATCTTGAATGTGGTCATTGTGGGCCCTCGACTCTATCCTCTTTAACAATCTAGTCGCATGAGGAGTGAAATGATTCGTTGCTAGTCCAAATATCCGTGCAAAGGGTTTAGAACTTGCCCTAAACGTGTTTTAAGGCAAAATTTTAAGTTTTGCTTGGCTTGAGAAGTGATTGTAGGATTTCCTTGGCCTGTTTGAGTTTTCTATGGCCAACCAATGTTGTTACCCATAGTCAACCCCTTCGAGCCTTTAGCCTTTCTCATTTGAAAACTATGTTACAAGTCTTTACCCGTTTTATCGTGACCCTCTCTTGGCACTCAAGCTTTCCTTAACACTCTTGTGAAACAAATGGCTCAAAACATAAGTTTTTTTTTGGGGGGGGGGAGATGAGAAAGTTGAAAAAAGTATCAAGGCACAAAAAGAAAAAAGAAATGATCTCTATGAGAAGAGAAGGCAAGAAAAGAAAAGAACAAAAAGAAAAAAGCAAAAAGTGAATAAGTGAAAGGGTTGAATGGATTTTAAAAAAAAGATCCTAAGCAGTGAGAAATCAAAAAGGGGAGACAAAGAATGAAATGATTATGAAAGAGTGATGTTAAGTCTCTCTAGACCCCAATGAAAAGAAAATGCCTCTAAGAATTGGCAACTGTGAGCCGAGAAATGAAAGATGAAGTGCTTAAGGAAGGTGTAACCACTTAACCATATTGTATGAAACCCTAGTCCAAAAACCTTTATTACATCCCGAAAGAAGTTCTACTTGATTTCGATGAGTAAGCTTATATTAGTGGTGATCTACATGAGGCGCAACCCTATGGTACTTGAGACCGTACTTGTGACATTCTCTTGAGAGGGATGAGTGAACCTTTCATAAATCTTTGAATTGAGTGCTAATTTCTTAAATGAGCTTGGCAAATAGAAAGTAGAGGAGGAAGAGTTTTGAGTCCACCATGGCCTACATGATATAGTAAGAGTCCTTGATGAGTAAAGTCAATTCTTGAAGCTCAAATGTCGCATTAGAACTAAATGTGCATGCATGATTAACTTGTCGCCTTGTTGATAATGCATGAGTAGTGTGAGTAATTGTTGGTCTCAACTGAGGTGTGAATGGCTCACCTTTGACTCGCTGTAATGTCCCTTAACTTTTGGAGGTAGGAACTAATTTATTTGCTTGAGGACATGAAAAGACTTAAATTTGGGGAAGTTGATAAGTGAGGATTTTGACTGCTTATTAGCACCTTTTACCTCTTGTCTTAGTCCAAAAAACTCGAATTTTGTTCCCAAAACTAATGAGATTGTTTAAATTATAGGAGTGCTGGAAGCTTGGTCTCTCGAGATGAAATTCAACTAAAAAAGAGTGATCCAAAGTACAAGATAATAAAGGGCGCAAAAACAAAAATGTGCGGTCCGCAGAGGAAATTGCGGACTGCAGAATTCCATCTGCGGCCGCAAGCTAAGAAGGAAATTTTAACAGGACTTTTGGAAATGTGCGGTCGCAGATCTGGGTTTTTACTGACAAAGATGCAAAGTTCAGAGGGTATGCTAAAAGACCAAGTCCTAATGCCCTTGTGAAGTGAGGATCGCACAACAATTGTGCGGCCACAGAAGATTACCTTGCAGCCGCAGTTCAGAAATGTGCGGACCGCAGAAGACTGCCTAGTGGCTATAGTTCAGAAATGTGTGGCCGCAGAACTCCACTTCCTTCCAGCTGAAGACATTTGTGGACCGCATATGAAATTGTGCAGCCGCAGAACCTCATGAGGGGTATTTTTATTCGAAACTTTCAGTCCTGTATAAATAGGCGAGTTTCACAAAATTAGATCAAGTTTGAACATCTGAAGTTGTTGTTGCCGTTTTTCTTTACTACTTTAGGAAGATTTACTTTATTTTGGTATTTTAACATTAGATTTCTTTATTTTAACCCTCCATTATGAGTTTAATTAGCTTTTCTTCTCTATTTTCTGTAATTTCTATTATGAGTAGCTAGACGTTTACTAGGGTTGTGACCCAACCCTGGTGTGTAAATCTTATGGGTGATTAATTTAGTGTTTGTTTATGATGAGTGTTGGTTATTTAGCTTAGTTCGTGCTTCAGTTGTAGAATTAATGGTTGCAAACATTGATTCATGCCTATTTGACTTAGCCTCTACTTGAGAAAGAGGGACCTAGTCTAGGATAACTTAGGTAACAAGAAATTGGGTCAATTAAGAGATTGATTAACCCAATTAAAGGGTTCGATATAGAGATAGTAATAACCCGACTTGAGCTCTTATTAATTGTTTTGGTTGATACCCATTTGGTCTTGAGAAAGCCAAATTAGGCAAAAACACTCTCTGACCGAGAGGTATTGAGTTGGTAATGTAGAGTTGTGACTATAATACACTCCAATCAACAACACAAACATTAATATTTTTATCCCACTAGGCAAACACCTAGGTTATGGTTGCAATCCTAGGCCTTTAATCCATTTGGAAAAATCTTAAAAATATTTATCTCTAGTCTATTTTCTTTATCTTGCAATTATTAGATTAACAGTAGAAATAGAAAACAAAACATTATTGTGGAAGTGTAATCTAGATAACCCATTTTGCTTACTTCAAATATATACCCCTAACTCCCATCATAACTCCCAGTGGATTCGACCCCGACTCCTAGTTGGATATTTATTATTGCATACGACCATTTCATATCTCTATTGAGGTGTTCTTTGGACGTGATCAAGTACCTATTGTGATTCTGAAGTAAAATGCTATTTTGTTGGAACTTAGAATTAAGAACAGTTTCTAGCTGCACTAAGAAAGTAAAAAAATTTAGAACTAAAATTTTGGTAGTCAAAAATCTAAATGATTTAATTGATTGGCCCTATCTAAAACTACCTTGCTTCTAAGCTTGATCTATAGTCTACTAGCATTATTAATTCAGTTATTTGAAAAACTTTCTTTTCTCATGTACAAGCACTAAAGGTTGATCTATTTCTTAAGATTTAATTGTTAATAATTGAGAATCTTGCCATATTTTTCTTTTAACGAGTGAAAATTGGTATTATGCATTCATAAAAAGGGATGTGATTACCTTATTGAATTCGATTTTGTTTTGAATTGGACTGAATTATGAGAAAGTGTTCTAGTTTTGTGAATCAAGATAAATATTAGTAATACTATTGGAAGTTTTATACTTTGGCGCAAAGTTGTCATAATATTATACTTTTTTGTTTGATCTATTGGTCTATATAAATCGGAAATATTAATAACCCAAACCAAAACTTATATCTATTTGGAGGGTATAAATAGCAACAGTCTACGTTCAAAGTAGTATGACACCCAGAACCTTCAAATCTTGGATCTACCTCTGCCCCTCAATAATCGTGTGATACTTATTGTAGCTCAAAGAAAGTTTTGGGTGTGTTTCAAATACACCAAAACTAGTTTTATTGTCATCCAATGAGTTTGGTCGGGATTACTTGCGTATTGTCTCAGTTTACTTATCACACAAGCTATATTTGATCGTGTACAATTCATGGTGTACATCAAACTTCTCAATACTCGAGCATAATCTAATTGAGACTTGTTTTGACCTTTATTCTTTACAAGAGTAAGGTTTAAACCAATTGGAGTTTTTACAATTTTGAAGTCCAGATATTTGAATTTTTCAAGTATCATTTTGATGTAATGAGATTAAGACAATGTTAGTCCTTGAAGAGTTATAGATCTTGATTCTCAAAAATAAATCGGCAACTCCTAAGTTTTTAATATCAAACTTACTAGTAAGCTTGCACTTAGTAGCGTTTCTATTAGCAATGTCATTAATCATTATCAACATATTGTCAACATATAAGCAAATAATGATCACTTGATTTGGACTATTTTGATTGTATATATATTTGTCACGTTCATTAATCTTGAAATTATTTGATAATTTGTATGGTTAAATTTTGTATGTCATTGTTTGAGTGCTTGTTTTAGTCTATAAAGAGATTTAATAAGTGGGCAAACCTTCTTTTTCTTTTCTGAGAATCATAAGTACTTCGAGTTATTTCATGTAGATTTCTTCCTTAAATTTCCATTGAAGAGGGCTATTTTCACATCCATTGATAGACTTCAAGATCACATATGGTGGCCAATACTATTAACATTTGAATAGATGCAATCCTCGTTACCGGTAAATAAGTTTTAGAATAATTTAGATCTTCTCGTTATCTGAAACTCTCGACAAGTATTGCCTTATGTTTGTCAATTGTACAATCATCTTTTATTCATTTTCAAAATTCATTTGGAACCTAAAAGTTTGGTCTCTGGAGGAAGATCAACCGATTCTCAAATATGGTTATTAAACTATATTCATAAACAAAAAATAAAATAAAAGAGCAAAAAAGTTAGTAAAAAAGAACAGAAAAATAAATTTGAGCCCACAGACTTCACTTTGTATTCTTAAGAAATTTAATCCCCAGACTGTTGCCCAAGGTTATAGATATTTAATATGGTTTCTATCTCACTATTAATTGCCTCTTTCTAAAATTGTGCTTTCGAGTAAGACATAACTTCTTAAAAGTTTGAGGCTCATTTTTCAATAAGAATATAAAAAAAACTAGTCCAAAGGAAGTTGATGTCCTCTGACGTTTATTACATCTTGGATTCTCCTCATTAGGTATATTTTTTTTATTCTTCCCGAGGCCGCTTAGATTTTTTGCTAGACGACTCATGTTCTTTTTTATGCGGATATATATTTCAAAGACTTTAGCATTGTCTGACTTTATTACTTTATTTATATGTGTCGAGATTTTTTAATTTGTGAACTAAAAATTGATATTCTTTACTATTGATTGTATATCTTATGAAAATACAATCAACGATTTTTAGTCCATTTTTACCCTTTTGGGTTAGAGAACTTGTACTTAAACCTAACAATCCCATATTTTATAATATTTCAAGTTGGACTTTCTTTCTTTTCATCTGTTATATGGAATTGATTGTGTTTTGCTATGTAAAATTCGTTGAGTATTCGGTTAACTATAAGAATATTTTTTCCCCACAAGCTTTGGGATAAACCACAATATACCAACAAGGCATTCATTACCTCTTTTAACGTTCTAATATTTTTCTATAATTTTATTAGATTATGGCCAGTAAGAGGCAGTTATTTGATGAATATTTCAAACATATTTCTTCAAAAAGAGATCTATTTTCGCTACCTCCAAACACTTTTTATTTTTTTTTTAACTTTTTGTTTAGTTGCATTTTCACTTTATTTTGTATTGCTTAAATACATCAATTGCTTCATCTGTACTATAAAGTAAGTAAATATAGCAATATCTAGATACTTCTTTCCACCATGAGATGAAATTGACTTCATGTAATAAATATTTGTGTGAATCAAGTTTAAAGAATTTGAATTCCTTTTAACTGACTTATAAGGATATTTAACATAATTTGATTTCATATATTTGACATTTTAATTTATTACTTTTAAACTTAAACAATAGTTCCAAGTTAATTATTTTATGCATGATATTGAAGTTGTCATGACCTAAACATGCATGCCATAAATTATTTGGCTCAAGTAAGAAAGGATAAGCTTAAACTTTATTCATTTCAATATCTATTACATTAAGCTTAAAAAGTCCTCAATTAGGTAACATTTTCTTACATACACATCATTCTTACTTATTATAACCTTATCAGAAACAAACACACACTTAAACCCATTTTTAACGAGAAATATGGTAGCAACTAAGTTCAGACGTACTTTAGGAACATGAAGAATATTGTTTTTGGAGTTACTACTTTTTCCGAAGTCATCTTCAAAGATATCTTGTCAACTTTTTCAATTTTAGTAGTTGTGGAGTTCCCCGTGAAAATAGTTTTGTTGGATCCTATAAGGGCGTTAGAATCAAATAATCCTTTGTTAGCACAAACATTGTGTATGGCTTATGAATTAATCCACCATTCCATAGAATTTCTTATCAAGTTGCCTTCAGAAAGTATAGCTCACAAGTTCTTCATCTCCTCGTTCTTTTCAACCATATTCATTTGAACTTTTTTCTTGTTCTTCTTTGGAGAAGGCAGTCCGCAACTTTATGTTTAACCTTTTCACAATTACGACAATTGCCTTTGAACTTCTTCTTAAACGGGTATATCTTTAGTCCAGAAGGATCCTTCTCTTTTTATTTTTTGGTGGTGCTTCTTCAATAGTATTTGCTTCCATTATTGTTGAGTTTTCACGAGTCTTTTTTTTCAGTAGCCTAGTTGTCCTTTTCGATCCTTACACGAACAATATGACCTTCAACCGTCATATTCTTGCTCTTACGTTTCAAGTAATTCTTAAAATCTCTCCATAAAGGAGAGAACTTTTTAATAAATGTCGTTACTTAAACGTGTCAGTTGATGGTAGGTTAAAACAATAGATTTTTTACTTTACTTTACCTATTATTTGCTGCATTTAATTGTAGTTGAACTAAAATATGAAGAATTTATACTCATTATGTGTTTTCTATTATATAGGTTATGATTTGGGGTTAAGACGAGTGTTTTGGAACTAAAGTGGATAAAAGAGAACTTTGAATTTTGAGTAGAAATTCAAAAGTTAAGCCCGGATTGAGTTTAGGAATCGAGGACCGAATACGCATATGAAAGATAAGAGGGGAAAAAACGCTCAAGGCCATTTAAATGGCTTATCATGGCGTGGTGACCAAAATAGGGGACCAGGTGACAATAATGTGTCACCAGATTGTAGTGTCCAACAAGGAGCTACCTATTTGATTAGTTAGGCAGAAACGAAACCCCTCCGATTTTTGTCAATTGGCACGTTGTGTGGGGGAACGTGCCCGACTGCGTGCCAAGCCAATTTTCAGTATGTGCAATTCTACTTCGATTCAGTAAGGATATTTCGATTCCAAGATTATTCCTATACGGTATAAATATATGATAAACACGATTTTTGAGGGGGACTTTGACCTAGGAGAGTTTCAAGAGCTACCACGGCTTGCAGATGTTTACCCTCAAATTCGGATAACAATTAAATTTATATTGTGGTTTTAAGGATATGTGATTTCGTCCAATACCAATTGATAAGAAAAAAAATAAATGAATAAATTAAAGAGTAAAATAAATCAAACCAGTATGTTAGCCAGGTCTCGACCTCGACTTGAGATTGTCTTGAGGTGGGATAGTAAGAATAGTAAATGATAAAGCAACTCTGATAAACAGTAAGTGAAATAGCAAGAAAGTAATGAGTGTATGTATTCTTATCAGTGAACAATGATGATTACAAAAGAATAGGATCTTTCTTCATATAATAGAGGAGTCCTAAATAAGGTACACTTCTAATTATAGTAGGAAATCATATTAACATCTGATTAACTATCGTGGATTGATCCGTTCCGAGATTCATGCCATGATCCTCGACCAATCGCAAATATATCGCCTTTCCATTATCAGGCTATACCGATGTCACTTAGAGTCTGCCTATTTCTAGCTGCGATTGACGTCGACCTTGGTCCGAAAGAGGCTTCGATTCCGAACCCGACGTCCTAGCTCCTTGACGCAACATTCCCATCTCGAGCAAAGGATGAAATCGGGTAGTCCTGATTTCTACCGTATACAGATACTCCCCTCGTTTCTTAGAGTAAAATGATAAGAAACGAATGAGCCTCAATTTTTTGGAGACCCCGATAATAATGTCATCCACGTGACGTAAGCAATTGAGGCAACCAAAATGTCCTGTCGGTACAGTTCCTCAAACCATTAATGCTTGTCGGTGGACAATAGGCCACTAGCACCACCGAACCGTCGCCGTAAATTTATAAATATAGGCTCTTTGATTGAATCAAAATTTTACTTTCACCTCCACCAAGTTTTCTAAGTTTCTTACTCTCTCCATCTCTTCTCTCCACCAGTTGAGTCAACCTTGATAGTATCAAGAATACCAAGTTTCACCTCTTTCCGCTTCCTTCTACCAGAACTAATGGCGAAAACCTCCAAAACCATCCCACAAAAGGAAAAAGCCTCCTTATCGCGGCTAGCCGGTGATAAAACATCGGTGGAGCCACGCATCGAAGAGTGCATTCCCGGGTCATGCAACCTTTCTTCTGATTTCAAAATTGAAAAGCCCTCTTCGGTCCTTGGCCGCTGTGAGCCTATGTTGAGATACATATGCTCGATAACCGAAGGCGATTTTGAGTAGGTGAAAAAGGACTGCCACTGGGAAAATGCAGAGGTGGTGGTTCCTACCCCCGAGGAGGATATAACTACTTACGTGGAAGGGTTTCTAAGTGTTTACACTTACCCTTTCACGTTGGGTCCCGTTATTATCGACTTCTGCCACTAATACTGAATAACTCTTGGCCAGATACACCCCTCCTTTTGGCACATTGTTATCTTTCTCTGATTCTTCATGAATAAGGTCGAAGGGATGCTATTTACCTTCGTCCACCTCATGAGACTGTATAGCCCCCGTCTCTATCGGGCAGGATAAATAAGGCTCCATCGCCGAGCCACAAAGGTGTTGTTCTCGAGCACAAATGAGGACAAGGATCGGGGATGGATGGGTCGGTTTGTCCGAGTGAAGACCTCCGATGTAATCTCAGCCGAGAAAATGCTATTCCCCCAAGAATGGAACATGAAGCGTAAGTAAACCCATCAACATCTTACGTTGATTGCTTTGTTTCTTTTATCTTCCTTCACCCGCATCTTTTCTCACTCATGTCTTTTTTTGTGAAGTAGCGGTTCCCTGGGTGCCTAGAGCAATCCCAAACCTCGAAAGGTGGGTTTGGAAGCTGGGTTCGACTTCCACATATGTTGAGCGCTCGTGGCAATTTAGCGAGGGGCCGATAGGAGGCCAAGAATCACGGTAAGCTTATCTTGTACGCCTTTGAAACGTTTCTTTTTGTTTATACTTGACTCCCTTTTATGCAAGCCTCGGGGATGTTGCTGAAATGAGGCCGGCCTCGCCTGGGGAAGAGGTGGCTCCCAAACCGGCTAAGGACAAGAAACAAAGAAGGGTCTCGCCTTCCGATACCCCAAAGTCTAAGAAGAGTAAGGCTCGAAAGTCAAAGAATGAATAAGTCGTTTTGTCTGTTGTCGTAGCCCAAAGACTATGAGATGAAGAAGAGGAGGGAGAAGATGTTGGTTGTGAGCTGGTGGCTCGAAAGAGGGGAAGCATTGAAGCTTCAAAATCAGCTGAGCCGGTGATGGTCGAGTAGGCTCATCCTCAGATCGAGGAGATCTCGGAAGGTGGTCTGAGCAAAGTCCCCGAGTCATCGAAGGCCGAAGATATCTCCTGCCGTGACAAACAACTGGCGAGTGTTCCCCAAGGGTCTGGTTTCGAGGCCCTTCAAAAGGGAGAGAGTGCCCCAAGTGACTTGCTTGGGGCAATCAATATTGATGATTCGCTCCCCGACCCAACATTTTCTGAAGAGCAATTTCGGGAGGCTCGATCTATGGAGACCCCCGATGTGGAAACGGCCCACGAAGGGGAAGACATATTTCGTGGCTACCTCGCGGGGGTCGATGATGTTTCCGACCTAGATGCGATGATCATTTTTTATGAGGCCCAACGACTCCTAAAGTAGGTAAATTTCATCCCCCGTTATTACTCTGCTTTTATTTCCTTCTGCCTGATTTCTTTCCTTTCTCCATAGGTTGTGACGCTTCATCGAGAAGCGTTCACCAAATCCCAAGCCGAGCTGAACCGGTGTGAGGCCGATCTCAAAAGGCTCATGAAGGAGAGTGACGCCCTCAAACGCCTCTATGTGTAGAAAGAAGAGGAGACCAGGGACCTCCGAGCTAAATTGGCAACAGCCCATAAGAAGCAGACCGATCTCATCGACCAGGTAATGTAAATTTTCAGGAGCTTGACATATCAATTTGATATTGGTGACTAACACTTAGATCCTGCAGGTTCAGCAGAAGGCCAAGAAAATTGAACAGCTTCGCGAGGAGGCAGAAATAAAAGAGACAAAGACTTTCGGGTGAAGCAGAACATGGACCGTCTTGCCTTGGAGAAAGATACCGCTCGGGCCCAAATATCTTCGGTTGAGCATCAACTCCTAAGCATAAGGGAAGAGAGCTTGACTCGAGCCAAGAAAATTGAAGAGCTCGAGACTCGGCTAGCTGCTGAGCTTGCAAAGGCCGCATCTGTAGCGGAAAAAAAAAATAAAGGTCGCTGCGGAGGCGGTCGTGCTGTCTACCGAGTCGAGGCTGAAGCCGCTAATGCTCGAGCGAAGGAAATTTTAGTCTCAGAGAGATACTCTCGAGGAGGTTCATTTTCGTGGCTTTAACCTCAAGGCCGATATTGAGAACACAAAAGTTCTGGAAGCCGAGGCCGAAGCTTTGCTCTCTGATGATGTTGACTCCCGGAGTGTGAGCAGATCCGAGAGTGGAGAAGATGAAGCTGAAGCTCCCGGGGAAGATTAGGCACTTAGAATTTTTTCCTTCTTTTTTGAATTTTTGTGTAAGGCCCTTGTCGGTCCGTTGTACATATTTTTGTCTATATATATATAAAGAAATTTTTCTTTTGAATGCCTTCTCAAATTTTGTCTTCAATCGTGTTTCGTGCCTTGTAAAATTTTAGCACATTTTTATTCTTTAAATAATATGTTCGAGACTTTGGTTTTAAATGACTTGATCGAAGCCATAATAATACTGCTTTTATAGTCGGGTTTGAGTGAAACCTGAATTTAGAACAAAAGGACCCTTAGGTTTGTTTTGAATGATAACGAACCTCGATATGTAGTCGAGTAGGTTCTTATTCAAATATTAGATAGTGGGACTCTTAGGTTCGAATCGAGTGAGAACGTGTTCTTGAACTCAAAGTGTATTGGCCCTTAGGCTCTTTGAATTGGGCAGATATTGCCTCTAAAGGATGGCTATTTTTTCCCTCTTTTGGCTCAAAGACTTAGTAAAATTTTCTTATGCTTTAGCATGTATTTTTTGTACCCATTGGTTTTTTTAGGGTTTAGTGTTGATCGAAACCCTTTTTTTTTGTGCCTTAGCACAAGCTTGTATTTGAATAATTTGATATCTCTTAAGGTTTTTTTAGGGCCAATTTTATCAAAGCTCTTTGATTATTTTGCCGAGGGTAGCCTTTTTTAACCGGTTTTTAGAGAATTCGAAGGCTATTTTTATTGCGGGGTTCGGATGTCTATGAGCCGCGTCAGTTTGGCCGCAGCCTTTGGGTGTGACTCTTGGTCTTACTTTCCCAACAATACTTCAAATTTGTTCGAAGTGTTAGTCCTCGAGAATGATAGCCTTGGCCTATAAATCTAGGGGTGCCTTTTTGAGGTCTTTAGATAATTCGAACACGTTGATTTTCGACTGCAGTCCCTGAGTAGGGAGGGTTGACCATTCGAGATGTATTTATACTTGGCCTTTGAGCCATTTACCATTCGAGGTATAGTTGTACTTGGCCCTTGAGCCATTTTTCACAAAAATCCTAAGTATGGAGCTTGTATAGTAGAGAATTTTCTTTGAGGCATGAGATATTTGATAAGGAAAAATGCTTCTTTGAATAATTTATACATGCGTACATATTTTTCCATTGAGGCTCGATTAATCTACATCGACACGGTTCGTTCGACCATTTGGCCCATTACAAAGTTTTCCTATCGAGGCCTTTTTGACACGAAGTATTTTCCCTTGAAAATAAATCATCCGAGGGTGATGCCTCCCAATATTCGAGGTTGAATGTAGAGAAGCCTCGGATACTGTTAAATTGTCCCCAGATAGCACATACAATTGTTTCCTCATTAAAAACCGCACCGGAAAAAACCCATTTGGGATAAAAACCGATCTAAGAGAAAAAGAGTGCAATGCGTGCTTTAAAACCTAAGGTCCTCGCGTTGAAGAGCTTCTCGGCGTCTCCGATCGAACACCTGCAATAAGTTAGTATCAAATACAAATGGAAAGGGAGAAAGTCATATCTTAGAAATAATATCATTTGAGGAGTGATATATTCCAATTGTTTGGCAATTGTTTGCCCTCCATTGTGCCAAGTTTGTAAGACCCCTTTCCGATGACACCAAGGACCTGATATGGTCCCTCCCAATTTGGGGCTAGCTTCCCTTCATTCGAGTCTCGAGTACTGAGGGCGACTTTCCTCAGAACTAAGTCCTGTATTTTGAAGTGTCGAAGATTGGCTCTTTGATTATAATATCTTTCAATTCGCTATTTCTGGGCGGCCATTTTAACGAGGGCAACTTCCCGTTTTTCGTCTAACAATTCGAGGCTTGTGCTCATAGCCTCATGATTTGATTCTTCCATCGTGTATCAAAACATGATGCTTGGTTCCCCGACTTCGAGCGGGATCAGAGCTTTGGCACCATATAATAAGGAGAACGGTGTAGCCCCCATACTGGATTTTGTCATTGTCCGATATGCCCAAAGGACTTTGGGAAAAATTTCTCTCCACTTCCCCTTAGCGTCGTTCAACTTTTTCTTTAGGTTTTGAATGATGGTCTTGTTCGTTGATTCAGCCTATCCGTTCCCACTAGGATGATATGTCGTCGATAATATTCTTTTTATTTTGTGATCCTCGAGGAACTTTGTTACTTTGCTGCCGATAAATTATTTTCCATTGTCGCATACGATTTCGGCAGGTATCCTAAATCAGCATATGATGTGATCCCATATGAAGTCTATAACTTCTTTTTCTCTGACTTAATCTTAGTCCTATGCTTCCACCCATTTAGAGAAGTAGTCAGTCATAAATAAAATGAATTTATCTTTACCTGGAGCCGATGGTAGGGGGCCGAATATCCATCCCTCATTTTATGAACGACCATGGGGATAGGACCGAATGAAGTTGTTCTCTGGGCTGATGGATCATTGGTGCATACCTTTGGAATTTATCACATTTTCGAACAAACTTCTTAGTGTCTTTTTCCATACTATCCCAATAGTATCTTGCTCTGATGATTTTGTGAACTAGTGATTCGACATCGGAGTGGCTCCCGTAAGTACCTTCATGGACTTTCCATGGAACACAATCGATGTCCCCTGGTCACAAACATAATACTAGTGGTTCGTCAAATATCCTTCTGTACATTGTTCCGTCTTCAGCGAATGTGAATCGAGCAGCTTTTGTTCATAATGCCCTCGATTATTTAGGGTCCGATGGGAGCTTTCAGTTTTTCAAGTACTCGATATATTTATTCCTCCAATCCCAGGTTGAGCTTGTGGAGTTTATCTCAGCGTGACCTTCTTCGATTACAAATCTCGAGAGTTGAATGACAGTCCCCGAGTTGATTTCGTCCTCCTCAACTGATGACCCCAGATTTGCAAAAGCATCGGCTTCATTGTTCTGCTCACGAGGTACGTGCTACAAGGTCCATTCTTTAAAACGGTGCAAAGTCACCTGTAGCTTATCCAAATACCTTTACATTCTGTCCTCTCGAACCTCGAAGGTTTTGTTTACTTGGTTTACTACCAGCAAAGAGTCACACTTGGCTTCAATGACTTCTGCTCCCAAGCTTTTAGCTAGTTCGAGACCTACAATCATGGCATCGTACTCGGCCTCATTCTTAGTCAGCTTAGAAGTTTTGATGGATTGTCTAATAGTGTTGCCCGTGGGCGGTTTTAAAACGATGCCTAGCCCGGACTCCTTCACGTTCGAGGTGACATCTATAAAAAGGGTCCACACCCCCAATGATGTACCTGATTTTAACAAGAGTGCCTTCTTGACTTCGGGTATGAGGGTTGGCGTGAAATCGGCCACGACGTTTGCTAAAATTTGAGACTTGATGGCCGTTCGGGATTGATATTCGATATCATACCCACTGAGTTCAATGGCCCATTTGTCCAATCGGTCCGATAGTTTGGGCTTATACAAAATATTACGAAATGGGTAAGTGGTTAACACATATGGGATGACATTGAAAATACAGTTTTAGCTTCCTAGAGGCGCTTATCAATGCAAGTGTCAATTTCTCTAAGTGTGGATATCTAGTTTCTGCTTCTCCTAGAGTTAGACTTACATAATAAACAGGAAATTGTGTACCTTGCTCTTCTCGAACCAGGACACCACTTGCCGCGATCTCCGACACTGCCAAGTACAAGTAGAGTTTTTCATCTGCCTTTGGAGTATAAAGCAATGGTGGGCTCGAGTGGTATCGCTTCAATTCTTCTAACGCTTGTTGGCATTCTGGGGTCCAAGTGAAATTTTTCTTCTTTTTGAGTAGAAAGAAGAATCTATGACTCTGGTCCGACGATCTCAATATGAATCGGCTTAAGGCAGCTATCCGCCCCATCAGCCTTTGCACGGATTTAACGTTGTCCACAATGGTGATGTCTTCAATAGCCTTGATTTTATCGGGGTTGATCTCGATTCCCTGATTTGACACCATGAAGCCAAGGAACTTGCCCGAACTGACCTGAAAACACATTTCTTGGGGTTAAGCTTCATGTTGTATGTTCTCAATATCTTGAATATTTCCTACAAATGTGTCAAATGGTCCTCTGCACACAGGGACTTAACTAGCATGTTATCAATATATACTTCCATTGACTTACCTATCTTTTCTTCAACCATTTTATTTACTAGGCGTTGGTAGGTAGCTCCTGCATTTTTTAGCCCGAAGGGCATTACATTATAATAATATGTTCCATACTTAGTGATAAATAAATTCTTTTCTTGGTCTTCTTGGTTCATTTGAATTTGATTGTACACGGAATAGACATCAAGAAAACTAAGGATCTCGTGGCCAGCCATGGCGTCGATCATGTGATCGATGTTAGGCAGTGGAAAAGAATCTTTGGGACATGCCTTGTTTAAATCCATATAATCTACACGCATCCTAAGTTTGTTCCCTTTTTAGGAACTACGACTATATTAGTTAACCATTCGGGATGCTTCACTTCCCGAATGGTCCCTATTATGAGAAGTTTAGTTACCTCGTCCTTTATGAATGTGTGCTTTACCTCGGACTGGGGCCTTCTCTTTTGTTTCACCGGTCTGAACTTTGAGTCCAGGCTTAGTCGGTGTATAGTTATCTCCGGCGGTATCCCTGTCATGTCTAAGTGAGACCAAGTAAAATAATCTATGTTATCAATAAGAAAATGAATAAGTTTTTTCCTGAGTTCGGGGGTTAACCCTGTTCCTAGGTATACCTTTCGCTCAGATAGGTACTCGATCAATATAACATGTTCTAGCTCTTCGACCGTTGATTTGATGGCATCAGAATCTTTGAGAACGATAAAAGTTCGAGGGGTCAAAAAATCTTCCTCTTCCTCTTCCATTTCCTGCTTCTCCGATTCGGTCAAGGCTGGTGGCGGTGATTGCTATTTGGCTTCCTGTTTACCCTTGATGCCCGATCCTTCTGATGTTGATAGCTCCGAAATCGGTATTACCTCCTCGACCGCAAATATTTCTTTTGCATCATGCAGCTCCTCGTACACCGTTTTTACCCTGTCTGACATCGGGAATTTCATTATTTGGTGGAGAGTCGAAGGGACTGGCCTCATGTTGTGGATCCAAGGTCTCCCGAGCAGGGCGTTGTACCTCATGTTGCCCTCGATTACGTGAAACTTGGTATCTTAGATAGTTTCAGCCATGTTCACTGGTAGGATAATCTCTCCTTTAGTTGTTTTACTATCCATATTGAAACCATTCAAGACCTAAGTTGCGGGCACGATCTAATCTTGCAGGTCGAGCTTCTCCATGACCCTTGATCGGATGATATTTTCCGAGCTACCTGGATCCACTAAAACACGTTTAACTTGAACTTTATTTAATAAGATAAAAATTACCAGGGCATCGTTGTGAGGCTTAGAAATTCCTTCTGCTTCCTCGTCGTTGAATGATACGGTGCCTTCTGGCACATAGTCTTGGGCCCATTTCTCCCTAAAATTGATACCTTAGTGCATTTGAACACGGGTAGGGGTGGGCATATTTTGGTCGGAACCGAATAAACCGACCGAACCGAATTTTGTTTTATTTCGGTTATTCGGTCAGTTTCGGTTTAAAATTTTAAAATTTCGGTTTTTCGGTTCGGTTTTCGGTTATTAAGTTTTTTAGTTTAGTTAACCAAAAACTGAATATTAACATATATGTTCTTTAAGTTATACATAGGCTAAGCCCATAGGTAATAAATTAATACTATTAGGTCCAATCTATCAAAGACTCAACCCAATTAAGTAAGTCCATCACCTTGCCAATCTTAAAGACTTTCAGTCTATTAAAACTTCCATAGCATATGTGATAGATACCGGGAGAACTTCACACAGAGTTGTAATTTACACTATGTTTGAATTTTATGATCCATAAAGTATGCAAAGTTTAGTCTATTTTTTTTTTCCTATAAACACAATATTTCCAACAATTTCGAAGTTTTGGGAAAAATCAACAAATTCGCCGGTCGTATTATTACATAGAAGGAGTCCAATATGATAACGTTCAAACCGAACCGAAATAACCAAACCGAAATTAGAATAACCTAACTGAACCGAACTTATTTCAGTTCGGTTTCGGTTACTACTTTTACAAAATCGAAAACCGAATAACCGAACCGAATTTCTTCAAACCGAACCGAACCGACCGAATGCCCACCCCTAAACACGGGCCCTTACAGAATATCGACCCCTCCAACGATCATATGAAATACATGTTGTGGCTCCTCCTGTTCATTTTTCATATTGGCGTCCCTTTCCCTGAAATGATTCTTGGCTCGATCACTTAGGAATTCTCGAAGGTGGGCCTCATTGAATAAATGGGCTACCTCCTCACTCAATTTCCTGCAATCCTCGATTTTGTGACCATGTGTGCCATGATATTTACACATCAGATTGGGGTTCCATTGGGAAGGATCGGTCTGTATGGGCTTGGGCCATCTAGTGTCTTTGATTCTTCCAATTGCCAATACAATGGCTGATGCAGCGACACTAAAATTATATTCCGAGAATCGAGGTGCCTCTTTGGGATTGGTGTGCTTATCAAAACCACTTTTGCTCATGAGTCCCCAAGAATTCTATCCTCGATCAGTTTTTCGATCGTTCCGGATGGAATTGCATCCTGGACCACTGTTCCTACGATCTGAGGTGTATGGTGATATTGGTCTTTGTTCAATCTTGGCTCCCTATCAATGTCCCTCTGACTTTTGGTTGCTGACCTGTTTGGGTGTACTGAACCGGAAGGAGCTCCTAATTGGTCATCCTCGACCCTGATCTTTGATTAGTACTGATTGTGTACATCTGTCCAAGTTACAGCCGGATACTCGATCAAACTTTGTTTCAGCTGACCTAATGCTATCGAACTTCGTTCATTCAATCCCTGAGTGAAAGCTTGAACGGCCCAATCATCTGTGACCGGCGGCAACTCCATGCGTTCTATTTGAAATCGGGATACAAAATCCCTCAACATCTCATTATCCCTCTGTCATACTTTGAAAGGTCCAGTTTCCTTGTCGCAACCTTTATGGCTCCAGCATGTGCCTTTACGAAAGAGTCCGCCAACATGGCAAACGATTCAATGGAATTTGGTGGTAGATTATGGTACCAAATCATTTCTCCCTTCGATAGGGTTTCCCCGAACTTCTTCAATAAAATAGATTCGATTTCATCATCTTCCAGATTGTTACCCTTGATGGCGCATGTGTAGGAGGTGACATGCTCGTTGGGATCGGTGGTCCCATTGTATTTAGGTATGTATGGCATACGAAACTTCTTCGGAATGGATTTCGGAGCCGCACTCGGAGGGAACGACTTTTGTACGAATTTCTTTGAATCCATCCCTTTCAAGATTGGCGGTGCCCCCGGTATCTGATGAACTCGGGAATTGTATGTTTCCACTTTTTTATCATTAGCTCTGATTTTCTTTTCTCCTGACTCAATTCTTTTGGTGAGCTCCTCGAGCATTTTCAACATTGCAGGATCGATCCCTGATTCATTACCATTCGACCTCTATGATACTGGCTCAGTACAACGAGTGATTTCTGGCTCGACCCCACTCGGAGTTCTATGTTGATTTTGTAGCTGAGCAATAGCGACTTGCTGAGCCTGTAGCATCTCGAATATCCCTTGGAGACGGACTCCTCCGTCTCCTCTGCCATGTGTACCCTGGCCACCATATCGGCCTTCTCTGCGTACACTCCCTTTGAGGTCCGCGCCTAGGTCCTCATTTAAAGCAACGTGCAAACTGACATCGTCTGGATTGCTGACCGGTGCTGCCCCGAGATTAGCCTGTGGCATCTCGGCTCCTGGAGCAATCACATTGTCATTTTACCCGTGAAACCCGAGTCCATTGTCACCGTGTGTGGGTGCATTTTGTGAGTTTGACATGTTTTAACCTGAGAGCAAAGATACTTGACAAGAACAAGTACAAAATAATGTGTGTTATCAGAATTAGCACCGAACAATCACTATTATCCTTAGCCCCACGGTGGGTGCCAATCTGTTTACTCTCAAATTCGGATAACAATTAAATTTATATTGTGGTTTTAAGGATATGTGATTTCGTCCAATACTAATTGATAAACAAGAAAATAAATGAATGAATTAGAGAGTAAAATAAATCAAACTAGTATGCTAGCCGGGTCTCGACCTTGACTTGGGATAGTTTCGAGGTGGGATAGTAAGAATAGTAAATGATAAAATAACTCTGATGAACAGTAAGTGAAATAGGAAGAAAGTAATGAGTGTATGTATTCTTATCAGTGAACAATGATGATTATAAATGAATAGGATCTCTTTTTATATAATAGAGGAGTCCTAAATAAGGTACACTTCTAATTATAGTAGAAAACCATATTAACATCTGATTAACCGGCGTAGATTGATCAGTTCCGAGATTCATTCCATGATCCTCGACCAATCGCGAATATCTCGCCTTTTCCGTTATCAGGCTATACCGATGTCACTCGGAGTCTGCCTCTTTCTGGTAGTGATTAACGCCGACCTTGGTCTGAAAAGAGGCTTCGATTCTGGACCCGACGTCCTAGCTCCTTGACGCAACATTCCCATCTCGAGCAAAGGATGAAATCGAGTAGCCCCGATTTCTACCGTATACAGAAGACACAAGATATAATCAATTGTCTTGCCAACAATATGTGCCATACAGGAGTTTGTATCCTAAAGCTATCTTTGATATTTTCTATGTTCTTAAACTTCTTTATGATGAATTTTGTCCGTATTTATGGATTAGTCTATCTTAGAGTTTGATGGATATGGCATTTTGATTGATATTTGTGGATTTAACTTAATTTAATTGTTTGAATACGTTTATGGAGTTTTGAATTGATTGTGAAATTATTCACCAATTTATTTATTTGAAAGAGGAATATTTTAGTGACTAGTTTTGTATTATTTTGTTTGGTTTAATTGATTCTTTTACGTAATCGAAAGTAGAAGTGCTTATCGGGCGGATCGGGCTACGCTTAATGGTTCCACTTATTGGTTATCGGTTTATAAATGTAGTAATCTGCTAGTCATCCAATAAGATATCGGGCATATTAGTATCGAATTAGCGATTATTGGACGATTATCGGATGATTTATCGGCTAAATCAAATAAACAATTAAAAAGAAGTAGAGAACTAGAGAATTTGTCCGACTTTAGAGTTTTAACCGCAGTGGAATTCAACAAATTCAGCTGGATATTCATTTTTTAAAAATCAATGCTTCCAAGTGCCAATGAAACATTTAACTCCGACATTTCGCCTACCAAAATATGTTAAATGTCGGTAACTCATCCATGGTTGACTACAAAATAGAGGTGACTTTGAGATAGAACCAGGAATACAGTCCACCGCATTAATCACTATGTTGTATTTACACACATTTATATGTTACAAGGACCTTTTCATTGTCTAGATTTATCACGCCGAATGGGTGTAATATAAGTATAGATATTTTGTGTCGATTATGTAATCTATAACATAAGGGTAAAAGTGTAAATATAAAAAAATTTAATAGGTTAACAGTTTATCCGATAAAAAAATTAAGTAATTCACCTCCAAACCGTTAAGCCGTTAATTATAAAATTTCAGTCTATTCACCAACAATTACCCCGATAATCCGGTACCAATAAGCCAATAAGACATTCTTACGGTTTGGTTAACAGTTACGGTTCGATTTTGAACAGGCCTAAGCGAAAGAGCTTGTTGAATTGCTGATTAATCAAGTTAGGAGAATATTCGAGAGATATTTTGTTAAATACTAGTCCATTAACGTGTTCTTGCATATTTTTACGGTAATTCATATATTAGTTTATCCTGTAGAGTTCAGATTTAATCGAGAGAGGAATCTTGACCTTATACTTAAGCTAATTATCAAGTGAATTTGTAAGAATCATTAGAATATTAGAAGTGAATTTGAACAAAATTAGATCCCGAATAACTATCTTGCACCTATCATGTCGCAACCCTTAATTCTCATATTGATAACAACCCGTTTAACTCAACTCTCTAGTTCTTTGTGATCGAATTTGTTAATTACTTTAAATTGAATAGTTAATCGTAGTTAGTAATTATTTCAAATCAAAAGTGTTGATCATCTTGGATAGCATTTAACTTGAAATTATTTGAATATTATTTAATTCAATCCATATGGAGATGATAGATAATTTATACTATATTTGACTAGCAAGCTTCAGTTTTATACGTTGGTTTTGCGCTCGTCATTAGTGATAACCATATGTTTAATAATAAATTAATTAGTAAGATAATTAATATATGTAATAAAAAAATATTAATTTTGATCATATCTTTAGCAAAGAGATCATGAATGATGACTAGCAATTTTGGAGTTGAGACATGGCAAACTTGGTGTCAACAATTTTGAAGACCAAATATTTGGCGGCCACAAATTTCTCCAGTCTTATATTACTTTTCAAGAGCATTACATATTTTTTTTCAAAGTTTCCAAGATACTATAAACGTTATACAAATCATTAAGAATATAATTTTTGCATAGTTAGAATGCATTACTACAAAACGTTCTTTTTCGGGAGTTCCTTCTGCCAACGGCGGCGGAGCCACGGTATTGGTTGCGGGTTCGGCCGAACTCATTAGCTTTTATTCAAACCCTGTATTTGTATTAAGAAATTTATTGAATATATACAAATTATTAATTTAGAATCGAGTAACTTAAAAGGATTATAATCCTGAACCCATAAGATTCAAATCCTAGTTTTGTCTCTGTCTGCCAAAACCGGAGCATCCTCTTTGATAAATTTTTGATAACAAAGGATAGTAAAAATCAGTGCCAGTAAATTTTTTAGGTTTTTTCTATCGGTGTCGGTGTTGTGCGGCTTGGCGATCTAGTAGCCATCACAAAAGAACCATTTTATTGTACCATATCTGCTGCCACTTCTCTGCAAAAGTTTTAAACAAATAAATTTAATAAATTAAAGTATTTAGTCTTTAAATCGGAGTACAAAAATAAGTAAAAAGTCATGAATGCTTTAATACACGAAACTGAGTAAAAATTCACGAAGACTTTAATATCAAGAAGGAAGTAGAAAATTGGGAGATTTCTCTAAAACGGGAGTAGAAATCATTAGGATTTAGTCCCTCACAACAGAATAGAAGATGAACACAGAAATATAAATTAAATTCCTTAAGCTTGTTAGAATCAGTGTTCTAAAATCAGTAAACTAGAATACCAATAAACTGAAAAAATAAAAATAATGTAGAGCATTAGTTAAAACAGAAACAAAAAATTATTCCGAGCCCAGAGACTTCACCGTGTGTTTTTAAGGAATTTAATTCTCTTACTGTTGTCCAAAATATGAATTAATTTCTCCCAGGATAGAATGTAAAAAATTATCCTGTAATAACGATGCCTCAAATTACTGAACTTTGACAAATTCAAATGACAAAACAGATCACACTTGATACTTACTGATATTTTGGAAAAATAATGTTAGAGAAGAGAGGAAAGATTTCAAGATTTTTCGGTGTTTTAAAAATGAGACCAGACTTCTGAATTTATATGCAATAAAAAATAAGATGGAAATGTGCAATCCAAAAAAATACCTTTTTCCATTCACACCTTAAAAACCCAACAAATTATGCATAAAGAGCAAATACTCAATTAATATGTTTGACATTCACAAACTAATTTGAGTGATTTATGGTTTTGCTAGCTTACTACAAGTCTACAACTATGTTATACGTCAGCAGTATTGTCGTTTTATTTTCATTTCTCACCTTTAAATCACCTTTGCCAACTGAAAAGTGGATACTTTTAGTGATAGAGAAATTAATTATTTTATAATATTGATTGTGCTAGACTTGCATGGAGCTATGAACAGTGATGATTCTTCGACTTCTTTGCACAAGGAAAATCTGGCTTCTTCTTCTCAAAAGTCCTCTCCCGTCATCAGCCATGGAAGTGAAGTGGACTGAGCAAGGATTTTTTATTTTTTTTTATTAGGAGAAGAAATTTACTGATTTTGGTCTCGTTAAATTACCTGCAGTTTCAGTACTTTATGCATTTTCTTTGCCCAAATTTGTGCAAATATATCAACAGCTAATGAAAGGAGAAGACAATTTGAAAAGAAAGAAAAATCCACACCCAATATTTACATTAACTTATTAGCTTACCATGGTTAGTGATAAAATTGATGTGAGAACATGTATGAATTACCATGATAATTTTGTAAAGATACATGTCATGTGTTTATTAAGATTAGTGTAAACTAGGGTTGTCTAAGGGGAAGGGAGTACTCGAAACCGGTCTGATCTATATGGATACCGGTATCGCTTCTTCCCGGTCCGATTGGGGGCAAAGGAAATGGGTACTGAGAGGATATCGGAAAAAGTACTGGTATAACCGATCTGGTTGGTACCTTTAAGGTACTGAAACGGTACCGGTCTGATTGGTACCCTTAAAGTACTGAACCAGTTAATATCTTTAAGGTACCGGACCGATACCCTTAAACGTTCTTTTTAATGCAGTCGTCGTTTAACTGTTAGATAACAATTATGTTCTAAAAATAATCGTTAGCAACTATCAAAAAAGACTATTTTTTCCTCCCTAGCTCACCTAACACCCTCCCCCCTCCCCCTCCCCCTCCCTAATTTATTTTTTTAGCCTCTAAGCTTATTAAAATTTACTTGTGCCCTATCTTAAAACTATAAATACCCCATTTTATTCATTCAGTTTTCACCAAAACTCTCCTATCTCTCTTTTTCTAATTGCAATTGACGTTCTAGCAATCTATTATTTTGGTATAAATTTTTCAAGCATTAGCATCAAGTATACGACGACGTATTTTTTCTTGGCACTATACTACTAGTTGGACTCCATCATCATCAATTATACGTCAGCGTATAAATTGGCGTTTGGTATATTCATTCCAACTTGTATTTATTTTTATATTTATTTTTATTATACTTGTGTTGCTCTTTATTTTTATTTTTATTATTAAAAATGGATCCCAAAATAGTAAGAAACGTATTTTGAAAATTGACCAGGGGTAATGCTAGTTCAAGTAATCCTAATCCTCTTGATGACTTCACTCACATAGATGAAACACCTGTCTAACATGATGTTAATATTAATTATCAACCATTATATCACGAAACACTACCAGCACAGTATGGTAATTATGAAAATTTGAGTGAGGACAAAGAAAACATAGATGAAAACCCACTAGTGTTGTTCCTACAGCTCCAACTCGGAGTCAATCTCAATTAGGAGCTAATGTTTTGTTACCTCACACTAGACAACCACTTAAACATTAAAAAAAAGATCAAATTTTTGGCAATGATTTACGCATGATAAGGTTAATGAAGAAGTTATTTGTAAACTTTGTCAACAACGATTATCTTTTCAAAATAAATTTTGTCATGAAACTTCATCACAAAGTTGTTTGGCTTGCTAAGAAGGGGATCTCCGTTCTGAAATAAATCTTATTCGATCCGGGCATTGTTCTCATAATGTACAACCACAAGTATAAAAATACAAATAAATACTTGTCACTTGTGTTAGAAATCTAATGTTTATATTGCATTAAATAAAGTAAAACGCACTTCATATCCTTGAATTTTTTCATCCCTTAAAGTTTGTATGTATTTAAATATAATATTTTTTAAATTTTATCTTAAAAATATCCCTAAGTACCCTTATTGTCCCCTTAAGTAACCTCCCCTCCCTCCAAGACCAGTAGTGGTACTGGTATGGTAACGCTAAAAATCCTCTTACCCCGTACCCTTAATTTCTCTTAACCACAGTCCCCTTAAGAAACCCTTCTTACTGGTTCTGTCCCAATATCCAGTCCCCTTACGTACCCAGAACCCTTCCCTTAGACAACCCTAATGTAAATACTAGGTGTGAGTAGGGGTGGCAATTTGAGCCCAAACTCATCCAACCCCCCAACCCGCCCAAAGATTATTGGGTTGGGCTACAAACGTTTTAGCTTATATGTCTATTTGGGTTGAGCCCAAGTTAACCCATTATTTTTTGAGCAAATTATGTTATATACCTATTCTACCCAAAAATATTACCCGGCTTTACCCATTCTAAAAATAATTACAGTACATACCTATGCAATCAAAAATAATAACCCAGCCATCTATCTTCCTATTTTTGTTTTCTTTGTAGCTAACTTTTCTCCTCCCTTTTTCTTTCATCCCCTATCCTTTTTTCCTCTCTTTCTCTTTCTTCTCTTTCTGATGTTGCCAGTATCCCTATATTTTCTAAGTAGATGTATGATTTATCCACCTTTCCTTTCACGTCTTTATCATCCATCCCGGGGAGGAAAGGCTAACAAAAAAATCTATCAAAAAATAATAAAAATTTCTAAGGTTTTAGTCTGCGACAAAATTGTAAGGTTGTATAGGTAATCATCATTTGTAATGACCCAACTGATTGTTTTATGTATTTGCGCCTTCTTTCCCACTTTGATGCTTTACACACGTGTAATTTTGGCTTTATAACTTGCGAGGCTTATTTTCATTCCGAAAAGGCTTCGGGTTATTTTGGTCCCTTTGGTTCTTGGTTTAGAAGCCTAAGTTGGAAATGTTGACCGAAGTTTGATTTTTGTGAAAACAACCCTGGAACAGTATTTGCCTGGAGTCGAACGGAGGTCCGGAGGTTAATTTGTATTGCTTTACCGAAAGTTGGAAATTTATGTTTAGAGGATTTTCCAAGTTGACTGATATTAGATTATGATGTAGAAAATTGAGTTAATTAGATTAGGTGACAACTGATATTATTTCAGTTTAATAATAGAATTAAATCTTTTTTAAACTCTTCGCGTACAACTGTATATCATGTTGGTATATTTATATACTATACTGGTATCATATGTTAATTGGAGCCTTTTTTGGTTGTATTAGTTATATTTAATTGGTACACTGTTTGACTTTTCTTTAGTAATAGTAGAATAGTACAGTATCTTGAATTTTTTAAATTTTCCTTTATGCATGTTTATTATGTAATCATTTTAATTTTTTCTTTATGCATTTGTTTTATGTAATAGTATTACAGTACAATATCTTGAAAGACATTATTATATTAATATGTGGTGCACTATTTTTTTATTTTTCTCTTTATGCATGTTTATTATGTAATAGTAGTATAGTCATATATAGTTGCCTGGAATTAATTAGTAGAACCGTATACCCTATTGGTATAATTATATGTCATATTGGTATCATATGCTAGTTGAATCATTTTTTGGTTGTATTAGCTGTATTTAATTGGTATACTATTTGATTTTCTTTTAATAATAGTAATATAGTACAATATCTTGAAATACTTTATTATATTAATATGTGGTACACTATTTTTTTATCTTTCTCTTTATTCATGTGTGTTATGTAATAGTAGTATAGTCATATAGTTGCTGGGAATTAACAAGTAAAATTGTATACCATGTTGGTATAGTTATATATCATATTGATATCATATGGTAGTTTGAACATTTTTTGTTGTTGTTTTAGCTGCATTCTTACGTGAATTCTATTCTAAAATTATTTATATGAACATGATTTGCAGTACTGGAATTTTTTTGTGCCGATAGACATAGATTATGTGTATTATGTAATAGTTTCTATAGTTATAGCCAATTGTTGGAATGATCTCATACAACTATATACCCTATTAGTATACAGAATGAGCAAGTTGCTTTGCGAATATTTAGCTTGCAATGCGAGCATGTAATTTTCTCATACTTATATTGCATCATTTAATCTTTTGGTACAATAGTATAGTCGCAGATAATTGTTGCAATATTCTAGAGCAATCATATACTTTGTTGGTATACATGTATACCATATTAGTATCATATGGTACTACAAGTCTTTTTTGCTACTTATACTTTTATTGTATTTTCCAATATTTTATTATCATTTTTATTCCAGCTAGTATATATAGAGATTTGGTGGTTGTAGATTATGCTTTCTTGCTCCATAACTAGTTGTGTTACTGCTAATGGTAGAGTATGTACTGATATTTGTAGGGAAGGAGATCAAGGTTTGTATGACAATCACGTGTTGATTCTTAGTATCTGATTATGTAATTTATGGTGTTTAGCAGCAGTCAGTGTGATATTCAGTGAATTAGATGAAGTGACAACTCATATTATTTCAGTTCAATAATTGAATTAAGAAAATGAAAAAAAGACAAATGTATATTACACTAGTTATATTAAAAAAAGGTGAATATATATTTACTATATCAACTATTTTTCTTATTGTATAAAAATAAGAATAATAAAAAATAGTGAAAACAGTAAATGAGATTAGATTATGAAAAGAAAAAGAATAAAAAAAAGTTAAATGAAATTAGAAAAGGAAAAAAGAAAAAAATAAGAAGAAAACGAGAAAAAAGAAAAGGAGAAAATAAAAAAAACAAAAATAAAAGAAGCATAGAAATAAAAAAGAATTGGAGAATAAAGAAAAAATTCACCACAAAAACTATTATGGGTAGAAAATGTAATTAGTTTATGGGTAGAAAAATAAATGGATAGACAAGGGTAAATAGTTTTGTTTTCATGGGTAACTGTGTCAAAACCCGTTATTTTTTATAGCCTATTCTAACCCATGAAGTAGCCCAAATACAACCCATGAAGCTCACCCAAAACAAAAGGATCTCAACCCATCTTATCTAGAAATTTACTTAGTTGCCCCAATCAATTTTTTAATTTTTTTTTTTGTATTTTTAGTTTTCTATTTTTTCGTTTTTTCTGCACCACCCACCCACCCTACACCCTCCCCCTGCAAACCCCCTCAACTTATACTTTTTAAACTTACACATTTTAAATACTAATTTGTTATTTAAGAAAATATATTTTGATTCTCAAAATATTAATAGTATTTATTTACCTTTTATACATATGTGTATAAAAGGTAAAATGCTTTGTTTATGCAAGATGACCATGGTTCTAAAACATAGGTCAAGTTGGGCGGGTTGGGTTATGACTTATGACCCATTGTTTAGCTCATCTTGACGTAGCCCATCTTAGCCAAGTACACTTTGGGTTGGATTAGGCAATGACCCATTTATTGACCTAACCCATCTTCACCCGCCCAAATTCAGTTCAACCCGGCCATTTGCCAACCCAAGGTGTGAGCAAGTCTTTTTCTATTCAAAAGAATTGAAGAAACAATTGCGGTAGCTTATTATACGGCCATATAGCAGAAAACCAAATTAATATAGAGATATCTAAAAATGGTTTAATTTTTCTACATGGGCATTTTGACATAAGAATTATAAAATTCCAAAAAAAAGTGAATTTTTTTTCAAGTAAAAATGATATTTGAAAATTAGAGTTATGTTTGGACATGAATATAATTTTTGGTTGCTTTTGAATTTTTGTGAGAGATCTAAGTGAAAATTTTGAAAAACAATTTTTTGAAATTTTTCAAATTTTCGAAAAATTCCAAAATTTATCTTGAAAATTTTATGGCCAAACACTAATTTCGAAAAAAAGTGGAAATTTTCCAAAAAAAAAAAAGTGAATATTCTTATGTCCAAACGGGTTCGTAACGTTCAAAGTGAGTTCACTGATGAAGCGAGCAAAGATGAATAATTACCAACTTCTGAACCACAGCAATAAATGCAACTCGTGGCAAATTAACTTGAAGCTTGATAAGCTATAATAGTAATAATGACAATGTTAAGGTACCAATAGGGATTATATATGTGAAGGGGTCTTTATAACCACACCCTCCTTGCAGCAAAGCCCTTTAGAAATCACCAAAAAAAAAAAAGATGTACTCCTATACCTTCATAACATTGTCAATAACTGCTTAAGTCAAACTTCAATTTTGATTTCCAATATCTGCTTACCATTCTAAAATAAGAGTCCAAAAAGCATAATAACTAAACCTCCAACATTACAATAAAACCTGCAGTACTTCAAAAACATGATAACATAACACTATAATAAACTCAATTATAATAACAATAAATATGCAAAATCAAGATTCAAATTCTCTATGATCTCATAGGAAGGATCTTTTCTAAGCAAAATTAAGTCAAACTAAAGTTACTGGCTTCATATTAGCGGAAGAAGAGTCTGGTATACATGGATACATAAGTCCTTACTTCACCCATACATAAAGAGCAGTGTGTATCCAAATTCAACCCACTACATTCTTTTCTTCCATTCTTATAAGGAATTTCCCATCAACATTATACATTGGAAACCGCCACTTTACTAACAAGATAGTAAAAGAACATTTCCTTTTCTACACTATCATCTTGTAACTCACTATTATTGTCACTTGATGAACAAATAAACTGACTATATATGCTCTTAAGGGGATTTAATGAAGAAAAAAAATACAAAAAGTGTCGCTTCAATTCTTTTGTGACCAATATAAAAAAGGGCATCTCATATCTAGCCTTTTGAATTCCAGGCGACAGATGAAATTTGTTCCAGCAGCAGCCCTTCTTAGACCTCTTGCAGTTTCTGCTCCATCTGATGGCCGTTCATTTCCTTCTGCTGAGTGTTTGGACTGGGTTCCTCATTCACTGGCTTGCTGTCAATAACCTCCTCGGCTGGCTTCCCCTGTATCATTCAATTATTTTAATACTGGCAAGTATAACCGCGTTCGGTTGGCAGTTCAAAGACGAAGTATGCTACATTAAAACTGGAATAAAGAGATAGTTGTAGGGCAGCAGGGGGGGAGGGGGGTATATCTCTCCTATAGAAGCCACACTATGAGAGCTTCAACCAGCGTTAAGAGACTGTAGTTACTTGACTCGACAAAATCCAACTGCATTTTCTATAGAATGTCCTTATTGCCCCTAAACTAGACAACTTGGTCTAATAAAGCAAGAAGATGGAGTACATAAAGCTTTATTCAGAAGTTAATATGGGTACAGGTCTGAAAGAGGCCGGTGGATGATGAAATACCAGTGGAGGTAATATTAATATCTACAGGTTAAATTGTATGCTCTTACAAATGCAGTAAACTAGGCTTGTCTTTTGACAGGAGATTCTAACACAATTTTAATTTAGTCGACAACATCTCAAAAATTGGATTTAAAAAATTATGGACTCACCTTGTTCTTGTCACGCCATCCAAGTCCAAATGGCACCGACAGCAAGCTGATCTTTCTAGCAGGTATCTCCGATGATGAATCTTGGTTGCCCCGTACCGGAGATGAAAGCTGTGTGGATCTATAGAAGAGCGTATTCATCCATTTTAGAGAAATAAAGATATGCTTGAAGAAATTACTGTATGTGGTTTGCATTACTAGTGACAAAGACATGGTAATAATCGGAGGACTTCATAACACAGGACATGATATCAGGAAAAACACTATGATAACCCGATGGGAGGTACAAATGGTGTGTCGATCAGTACCTCACGAGGATATCATATGTAAGGAACTATTACCTTGGAGAAGGTAATACTTTATTTTGTCCGGACTGGTATTGCAAGGTAGCCTCCAGCATTGATTCAGCCATAACAAGCCTCTTTTCCATCTCAGCGAGGGATCCCGTGGCTTCTTCATACTTCTCCTGCATAGCAATTGTAAACATGAGATATCCAATGTATTAGCCATTTATTTTATTATTTTCCAATTACACATTGTTGTTCCGAATGGACAAGAAGGGCGTCAATCCAATGATTTTAATGTGACTGCCTTTTTTTTTTTTGGGGGGGGGGGGGGGGGCTTGAAGGTTATGAGGAGCAATGAAATCCGTTAAATGGTATGTACAAAAGATGGCATCAGAATTATCTGCAGCCGTTCATGCAATTCTAGCATTTTTAGAGCAAAATACTGCGGCTTGCCAAAAATTGGGAAGATATGGATACTTTGGTTCAAAAGGTGAATAATAAATAAAGCATCTAGAAAGGACTACCTAAACACAACCCTCAAAAAGATGGTGCTTAAGGTCAAGTGAATAGAAGACTATATTAAGCACACCTCTTGTGTTTAAGCAGCTACGGTGCTCAAATTCACTTTAAAAGATCCACCAATGAAGATCTTCACCAAATCTAATGGAATCATAATATATTTATTAGGATTGAAAATATCAATAAAACAACTATGGATGTATGTTTTAGATGAATGAGGGACATGATTAAGCATCATCATGGACACCAATATGTTATAATTTGAATGAGCTTCTGCAAAAGAAAACATAAAGAGATGATATATCCACTATGCAGATCACGAAGAGTATTAGGAGAAATTCACTGCATTTAAAAATGTTCATCCAAATAAGCAGAAAAAGATTGACCTAGTTTACTAATTACTATAAATAAAATTGAAGTAACATGAAATATAAGTCAAAATGTTTCACCAAGAAATTCAATCAGTAGAAAAACCTGTAGCATTTGAGAGGCAAATCTTTGAGCTACTGCCTCTTGTTCAGCGAATCTACGAGCATCTTCCGTTACCCTCTGTTCTTGCTCAACCCTCATGAGAACCTAGAAAGCAATTTCATTCATATAAAACACCATAGCAAGCTAGAATGAAGATATTAGATAATATTCAGATATGTTATCATCAAATATTTAATGAGAATTGTCACCTGAAGCATGGCACTCTCTTGCTCTTGCTTATCAGCAAGTGCCTGTCGGAGCTCAACAACCTCTTGTTCTAATTGCTCAACCTAAATCACAGGGATATGCCAGTGTGCAAATGTCATCATGAAATTTAATCTTCACTTAAGGAAAGAAAAAGAAGAAACAACCCAAAAATAATAATCTACGTGGGATAAGAAAAAAGCAAAATATGAAAGAAGGGAAGAAACCAACCAATCAACTAAGCCCCATCAGTCTATGGGTGGGCGTTCGGGCAGTTTGGATTAGATATGAAAATTTCGGTTTGGATTTTCGATTTCCAGACAAAAGAAATGACAATCCAAATAATCCCGGATTGGATCGGATTTTTTAAGTTCGGCTTCGAATTAATCGATTTGGATATTTCGGATTTTCGATTTTGAGCCTATATATTGAGTTGTTTCTTATTCTTACAAAAATGAACATCCAAATGAAATATTCATGTTAAATTGCCGTAAAAGTTCCTCATTTTCACCGTAACCCTTCAAATAAAGTATTCTAGTAATGAAATTATTATCACGAGACATTAATAAGGCCAATAAGAATTAACAATAGTAAAACTATACCCAAATAGAAAGTATTCTGACAGTAACTTAATCATTAGTATTAAATATATGAGATAATATTTAATGGGTAGGATATTGGGCTGATTACCGTTGGCATGACCAATGGACTAATATCTAATGGATAGCACTAAGTATAAAATTTTTGGATTTTTGGATATCCAAAAATCCGAAGTACCAAATCCAACATCCAATCCGAAATCCAAAAATTTTAAGAATTAAATCCAAAATCCAAAAATTCAAAAAATCTGGATTTCGGGTTTGCCCAAACTATGCCCCTACCCATCACTAAATTAGTTGAGGTAGCTGTATGCACGCTCTTTTATTATTTCCACTTTATTCAGGCCCAAAGTACTTTCATTCTAGTACTCAGTAGTTTGTTTTTTGGGCAATTAGAGGTTCTCTAGATCTCCCGTTTATCCCTACTCAGATTACTGGTAATCACAACAAATTGGTATTGCCAATGTAGATTCTTTGTTTCCTTTGTGTTCTGCGCTTAGCTAAGTCCACTATAATTCAAAGAGATTTCAAGATTCTTTCCACTTCCCCATTTGGTGATTCAAACTCCAAACTTCTTGGTTGGAAGTTGGCAAGCTCTTACATGAGCCACTTCTCTTTAAGGCGTCTCATTTTAACCTCTATGTATGCTATTTGCAACTTCTGTTGGATGTGATC
Source organism: Nicotiana sylvestris (assembly GCF_000393655.2). Taxonomy (NCBI): domain Eukaryota; kingdom Viridiplantae; phylum Streptophyta; class Magnoliopsida; order Solanales; family Solanaceae; genus Nicotiana; species Nicotiana sylvestris. The sequence continues at coordinate 110,116,578 of NC_091061.1, forward strand.
ATTTAATCCTGTCCAATCTTGTACATCCCTCTTAGTGTCTGCATTTTTAGAACATTCTCATAATTGATCCATCACTGAATTAAGTGCTAGTCGTCAACCTACAGCAATCCTCCTCCATTATCCTAACTTGAGACTGATTATGCTTAACAAACATATGTGGAATTTATCAATGAAGTTTTGGAAAGAGAGTTTATTGTGCCAACCATCTAAAAAGTGTAGGAAGCTCTTTTCTTCCATGCTCAAAAAGATGTACAGCGGCAGACATTACAGTCAAACTTGTGAATCATAGGGAAGATGTGCTTTTGAACCAGAGAATTACAGTCAACCAAAACCACTTATCAAAAATAAAAAGGAAAGGAAAAAGAAAACAATCAAGCAAAACCCCAGAGAAGAAGAGATTAAAAAAAAAAAAATTAAACGATCCCTGGGGATTTTGAGGCACCTCCTTATGGTTGAGACTTAGTTTACTGGTGTCCCATCATCTCGAAAAAACCTAGGGATTTTTCACCCTCTACGTATCCACCCTACAATCCAAGAAACCAAACTGGGTCCAGGATGATAAGACAATTGTAACCCCTTATTAGACAATTGACTATTCTACGTGAACACCGAGAGTATTCAAGGTTGCACATGTTTATTTCATTGACGAATGCATGGTCCTAAATTGCTCGGACGCGGGTAAGGCTGTCCGAAACAGGTGTGGATCTAGAGGTCGGATCCTTCGAAATGTGAATTCTAAGATTGGAGGATATGGATCCTAGTACGGATACGGGTGCGGGGATGCACAAGCAATCAGATAATTAGATGCTTCACTTGACCAAATCCATCACAGGCTTATAAGAAGCACATCAAAGCATGCTGAGTAAAATGCCAGAAAGCTGGGGGTCTTCACTGTCTTTTGATATAGAGGGATGAGAATTATGAATGCAGGGATATAATTTTCTACTCAGGCGGAAGTATATAATGCATGCATAAACAAAACTCTTAAGTACCCTTGCGCTCAACTGCCGCCTATTATCCTGCTTGACCATCTCCATCAATGCTGTTTCCAACTCCTCTGCTCTGCATACATGGAAAAAACACAAAAGGACATCATTAGTCCACTTAATATCTCTTTTTTCTTTGTTTTCTTCACCCACACACACGAATAGGTATAAAATCTTGACCAAAAGTGCTACAGACAAATAGCAAAAATAAAGAAATGTTCAATGCCATTATTTATAAGGTAAGGATAAATATTAAACTCCATTGAGTTCCAAGTTTGATAGACTACTCTCTAAAGGGAGAGTTAAACTACCAAATTCTAAGCATCACGGTTCTCTCTTTTTATAAAAAATGACAGTCAATACAGACTACTTTAATTTTGAATAGATATTTTGCAATTCTTTTGGTGACCTTAGGCTGTCAGAGATTGGCTTACTTTCTCAGATACTTCCCTCATGCTTTGAGACAATTGATCAGAGCAGAAATTTGAGGCATCAAAACACCCCCTTTTGCTACTTAGTTACTCTTTCCCCACCCTGAATCATGAGGCACACAGAGGAAAGGACAAAAATTGGGAGAAAAGGTAGCAGAACCAAAAATAGGTGGGTTTCAACTGGATGGGAGGATCCATGGTTTCAAATTTGTTATTTACTTTGCCTCCTAAAATTAACAAAAAAACAAGGGTGATTCTTACTGCAAGTACAGAATGATTTCAGAAAAAGGCCACACCTTTGTTGTAGCATAAAGGTTTCACGAAAATATCAATCAACTGTTAAAAAACGTTCATAAGGTAAAGAAGTTACAGTTCGAAGTGACCAACTATGACAAAAGCCAAAATGCAAAGTAATACAACATTAACATTAACATCTAATATGTGCACCTTAGTTCAGCAGATCGTTTCTCCTCCAACAACTTGCACATCTCAACCTTCAGCCAAACCACCTGCATTGAAATCATACGTTAAAATATGCAAAGTGAAGGTACACCAGAATAATTTATGACCATTCACAGACTATTCGAAGCTATCTGAAATATTACTTTGATAATATCCTAACTAACAATCAAATTCCACAAATTTCTAAGAAGAAATAATCAAATCAAACAAGAAAAGATAAAGACTAAATTGGAGTTGAAGGTAGGGAAATTACGGAAAACAGAGATAAATGAAAAGATGGGAGGTGAAAAGATAAATAAAATGAAAAAGAAAAGAGGAATCATGTGAGTAAGTGAGTAATACTTTAGAAAACATATTCTATTACCTTACATCAGGCATGAATAGCAGGCAATACTGTATGATTAAATATGAAATAAAAGCCAGACAAGAGAAATAGCATTGAAAATCATAGATGCAGCTGTGTAGCATCATATTTCAAAAGACTTCTACAGCCAGTGAGTATTAAATTCAACATAGTACTTGATGTAAACTAGACATGAGAGCTACATGACACTTCAGTGCACATAACATATTCATTTGCAGTAAAGTCACACGGGATTGGTAATATACGCGTGTGCGCGCATGTGTATAAGTTTTTTCTGCTATGCAGGTCTCTATAATGATCCTTCCGCAGGTGCTAATAGGCGACTTGAGGCCAGGTAAATCAACTGACTTGTCTGTTAGTTTGATAGTTTGATAGTTAAATAGTAGTAAATAACCCTAATCCCATATGTATTAGGAGTAGGACATGTATTTTATATATATAGGGCTCATTGTATCATTGTCAATATTAATCAATAATATTTTCTCCCGTGCATTCTCACATGATATCAGAGCGTAGGCTTGCTTTGAGCACTCTAATTTCTTCAAAGTAACAGCGCCGGAGGCACGACCCAGCCAATTAAGGCCAGGAGCACATCGCCGGCACAAGGGACGAAACGACCGGTGCACACCTAAGGCGGACCAGCCGGCCCATCCCAAAGTCTAACTATGACCTTTTACTATAGTCCATTCAGATGTTTGGGGTCCTAGTCGGGTCAGTTCTACCTTGGGATTCCGCTACTTTGTCAGTTTCATTGATGATTATTTCAAGTGCACTTGGATATTTTTGATGAAAAATCGATCTGAGTTGTTTTCTATTTTCCAGACCTTCCACACTGAAATTCAAAATCAATTTGGGGTTTCTATCCGCACATTTCGTAGTGATAATGCCCTAGAGTATTTGTCTTCCCCATTTCAGCAGTTTATGAACTCCTATGAGATTATTCATCAAACATCTTGTCTGTACACATCTTAGCTGAAAGAAAGAATAGACATCTTATTGAAACTGTTCGTACCCTACCGCTGCGTTTTTGGGGAGATGCAGTTCTTACATCTTGTTATCTTATTAATCGTATGCCATCTTCAGCTATCCAAAATCAAGTTCCATTCTCTATCTTGTTTCCCCACTTACCTTTATTCTCTCTTCCACCCCGTGTCTTTGGGAGTACGTGATTTGTTCCCTACTGCTGCATTTTTGGGGAGATGCAGTTCTTACATCTTGTTATCTTATTAATCGTATGCCATCTTCAGCTATCCAAAATCAAGTTCCATTCTCTGTCTTGTTTCCCCACTTACCTTTATTCTCTCTTCCACCCCGTGTTTTTGGGAGTACGTGATTTGTTCATGACCTTACTCCAGGAAAAGATAAGTTAGCTCCTCGTGCTCTTAAGTGCATATTTCTAAGTTACTCGAGAATGCAAAAGGGATAGCGATGTTATTCTCCTGACCCTCAGCGATTTCTTATGTCTGTTGTTACCTTCTTTGAAACCCAATCATACTTCACAGGTCCAGTTAATCACTTAGATATTTCTGAGGTGCTACCAGTTCCTTCTTTTGGAGATTCAGTCCCTATCTCCCATTCATCTTCCTCCATAGCTCCACCACCTACAGTTCTAGTTGCAGCTCCACAACCTATAGCTCCAGTGCCACCACCGAGTCCAGTTCCACCAACTATAGCTCTAGTGCCACCACCTAGTCCAGTTCAACCTTCTACAGCTCCACCACTCCTGACTTATTATCGTCATCCGCGCCCAGCATCAGGCCCAGCTGATTCACGTCCTACACCTAACCCTGCTAATACTGCGGACTTGTCTCCTCTTAATCAACCGATTGCACTACGAAAAGGTATACGGTCCACACTTAATCCTAATCCTCATTATGTCGGTTTAAGTTACCATTGTCTATCATCATCCCATTGTGCATTTGTGTCATCTTTGTCCTCTGTTTCCATCCCTAAGTCACAAGTGAAGCACTGTCTCATCCCGGATGGTGACAGGCTATTGACGAGATGTCTGCTTTACATAGAAGTGGTACTTGGGAGCTTGTTCCTCTTCCTTCGGGTAAATCGACTGTTGGTTGTCGTTGGGTGTATGCAGTCAAAGCTAGTCCAGATGGCCAGGTTGATCGACTTAAGGCTCGTCTTGTTGCCAAAGGGTATACTCAGATATTTGGACCTTGAGGATGACGTTTATATGGAGCAACCACCTGGTTTTGTTGCTCAGGGGGAGTCTAGTAGCCTTGTATGTCGGTTGCGCCGGTCCCTCTATAGTCTAAAGCAGTCTCCTCGAGCCTGGTTTGGTATGTTCAGCACAGTTATTCAGGAGTTTGGCATGACTCGTAGTGAAGCTGATCACTCTGTATTTTATCGACATTCTGCTTCAAATCTCTGTATTTATCTGGTCGTTTATGTTGACGATATTGTTATTACCGGCAATAATCAGGATGATATTAGTAAGTTGAAGCAACATCTCTTTCAGCACTTTCAGACTAAGGATCTGGGCAGATTAAAGTATTTTCTGGGTATTGAGGTCGCGCAGTCTAGCTCAGGTATTTTGACCTCACAACGGAAGTATGCCTTAGATATTCTTGAGGAGACAGGAATGACAGGTTGTAGACCTGGTGACACTCCGATGGATCCGCATTCTAAACTTCTGCCAGGACAGGGAGAGTCTCTTATCAATCCTGCAAGATATAGGCGGTTGGTTGGTAAATTAAATTACCTCACAGTGACTAGACCTGACATTTCCTTTCCTGTGAGTGTTGTGAGTCAGTTTATGGATGCAGTTGTCTGCATTCTTCGGTATATAAAATCAGCTCCAGGCAAAGGCTTATTGTTTGAGGATCGAGGCCATGAGCAAATCGTTGGATACTTAGATGTTGATTGGGCAGGATCACCTTCTGATAGACGTTCTACGTCTGGATATTGTGTCTTAGTAGGAGGAAATTTGGTGTCTTGGAAGAGCAAGAAACAGAATGTGGTTGCTCGGTCTAGTGCAGAAGCAGAATATCGAGCAATGGCTATGGCCACATGTGAGCTAATTTAGATCAAACAGTTGCTCAAGGAGTTGAAATTTGGTGAGATTAGTCAGATGAGATTAGTGTGTGATAATCAAGCTGCTCTTCATATTGCGTCAAATCCAGTATTCCATGAGAGAACTAAACACATCGAGATTGACTATCACTTTGTTAGAGAAAAGATACTCTCGGGAGATATTGCTACAAAATTTGTGAAGTCGAATGATCAGCTTGCTGATATTTTCACCAAGTCTCACTGGTCCTCGTATTAGTTATATATGTAACAAGCTCGGTACATATGATTTATATGCACCAGCTTGAGGGGGAGTGTTAGTTTGATAGTTAAATAGTAGTAAATAACTCTAATTCCATATGTATTAGGAGTAGGACATGTATTATATATATAGGGCTCATTGTATCATTGTCAATATTAATCAATAATATTTTCTCCTGTGCATTCTCACATTGTCAATCCAGTGATGAGAGCCTGAGACTCCTAAATACTATGGCAAATAGAGATAACTCACACCCACTCTAGGTGATTAATTTTGACAAAACCATGATACATCCTTTATTTTTATTTTTTTGAAAGGTAAGATTTTAAAAAAAAAAGGATTCCTCCTTTATTATTGGTATCTTGGAGGATATGTCATTATGGAGGCACAAATATTATAACTGGACAGTACCATAGAATGTTGCTATATTCCCAGAAAACCTACATGCATTTTCTAGCTTTATTGGATGAAAAGATATTCGAAAATCTGACGGGAGATGTACTTGAACCAAAGGTCAGAGTTTTCTGATAAACAGGCTTTCGACACAGCAGTTAAAATAAATCAGAACGCCCGAGAGATGATTTTATTTTTTGATAAGACAGCGCCTAGAGAGATGATGTTGACTCTGTGTGTATATATAGAATATATCAGTACTCAAAAGACTTCATGTTGTTAGTACACTGGTAGGCTGTATCTTTCCTTTAAAAGCCAAACCATCTGACAAACAAGTCAAATATCTCATTAGGCTCTCCCTAATTTCACATTTCTGAAAAAAGTTCCTTGCCATTCTTTAACAATTATCTTTGACAAAACCCCATATATGGCCTTTTTTCTTCACAATCTATGCTCAGAAACACAAACTATGAAATCATTTGCTTTAATCAACAAACATCCAAAGCCTACCCCTACTGCATAACAAATCCAAGGACTGTCTTTTCTTCCTTCATTTGCTCTTTTTTCTTCCCTAATTCGCCAGAAGGTTCAGCTACTAAACCTGCAATTGCACACCTTCAGTTCAGCACCTGGTCCAAAGAGACTAACAAGAACATCGTCATTCGTACTATATCAGGCTGTGACTAAGGAACTGCCCATCAAAGAATGGCAAACTGAATCACTTTAAATAACAAGAGTCCGACAAACAACCACTCACTAAGCTTACAAGTCCAGTAACTACAGCGATTTTCCAATCTGTTTCTGCATCCAGTCCTTTATATGTTAGTTATGACCAAGCTAAAATCAGTGTTTGGCATCATAAGCTGAAGTTCCTGCCTCAAGTACATTCACTGAACTTTCTAATGAAGGTTCTTAACCAAGGAGGATTCTGCTAAACAAATGACCATTCAAGCTCACTCTGTGGTACATCTCTAATTATTCTGGAATCTTCCAGGTCACTTACTTTGAAACAGGAAAAATTAATTAAAGAGGGTTGTATCCTTGGACCAAAATTCTTAACTTGATCAATAACCATCTCAAGCTTTCACTTCCAAAATATCTCTATACAAAATACGACAAATTCAGTAAGCTGCATGAATAATTCTAAAGTGCTAGTTTAGAAAGTTAAATGAGACGATAAAGCAGAGTAGAATATGGTTATTAATAGTTGATCAGGAAAGGTTTGCAAGTTCAAAGGAGAATGAAATATATTATAATTTAGGAGAGATATGACCAAAAGCTACCTGTTCTTGAAGATCTGGAACAGAATCTATTTCCACATTCCCATTCAGGCTCATATAAAGTTCATCCATATTAGCAGATGCAATATCCGTCTGAGATGCATCACTATTTGTCTCTGCATCAGCCTTTTGATCTGTTTTAGTGACTCCTAAAATCGCAGATCCAGAATCATGCTTAAAACTGTACAGTTTAGATGCTAGACCCTGAGAATCCCTCAAAACTCGGAGCCCTTTAGTCCTCTCTTCCAATGCAGCCTTCACGGCTGGACGATGCTTATTTCTTAGTACTTCTAATCTAGCTTCACTGACGTTTTGATAGCCCATGCATGCAGTCAGAACAAGTTGACTGCTATCAAATGTTGAGCCAGCAAGCGACTGCAGCAGGGTGACTGCATCCCCAGCATCTTTTGTGGTAACTAATGCAGGTCCTGGGCAAGACCAAACTACATGAATTTTGTGCAACCCAAATTTGTATATAGAATAAAGCTGCAAGGAAGAAGAACTTGCAATTTGTCAACCCTTGTGAACTCAAAGATTACCATATAATTCCATCAAAGCAAGCGCTGTACGAAATAACATCACTCGATTTCCTTCAAACAGAAGCACATCCCATACCCTAAGGACTAAAACAAAGGAAAATTAATGAGAAAGGGCGTCAACAAACGTAAGATGATAAAGATGCAAATAAGAAGATTCTGAGAGCAGTGCCCTAAAATTAAGCACAATGACAACTTAAAACTTGGTTATATCTACATTATCGGCCACTATACAGCTTAAATTTTTCATGAGAGAGAAAAACCGACCACTTTCCCATGGAAGCATGTTCATAAATATGGAGAGGAACCATGGTCCTGTTACCCATGCTACTTGCACTCCCAGGTAATCCAGATGATTAACTGCAATAAAGCAATGGTGGAATAAGACACCAAAGAGTCAACAAATAATAATGATTACCGCCAACAGACTGATAGATAACCTGAAGAAAGGTGCTTCACAAAAGGAAATTAAAGTAAAAGCCATACCCAACTTTGGAAATCTCTCTCGCACCAACTCCTCAAGAACAAGTTGGTCAACCTGATAAGAGACTGTAGTAAATAAAATCTTGTGGATATGTTCATATTTCTCATATGCAACTGAAACATACCAAAGTAATGTAGTGGGGACGAAGATGTAGCACCAAGTTATGGCAAGCAAAAACCAAAACTTTTTTTTTTACCTGAGACTCTACCATCTCTTCTGAGTAGTATCCATCAAAGTAATCATCTAAAATCCCCATCAAAGTCCTGTAAGTGTTTTTCAACATTTTGATTTTGATGAGACAAAGCGACCAAAATTATACGGAAGCTCATTTTACAATTTACAACCCCATAACAAATAACTCTATAAGTGTGATGTGCTAAAGAACGCCAATGCTCTCTGAACTGTGAACTGTGAGTAGAAGCTCTCCTCTACATATAAATGAAGATGTTCCTCTGGAAAATTAGATGCAAACAAAGTTAAGAACAACATACCAAAATGCATTTTCCTCCGGCATTAAAAGCAATAACAGACCAGCAAAGAAATTCATGGCCTGCATTATTAGACAAAAAGTGTGGTTTGATCGACACCAAAGGATTATTAAATAGGTGAAGCATAAGATGAAAGAAACAGATTTTTCACAAACTAGAAATATAGCACTCGTATGCGCAGATAATATTTAAAAGAAAATAGAGTTTAGAAATAAACCCTAGAATGAAATGCTGATATACACAGAAGAAGAGAAATAACACCATGTCTACAGCACCTCTTAGAACTGTCTGGGAACAATGTCCGACACACTTAAATAGATGATAAGATTCGGCATCTCTCACTTACTTCAAGAATGCAAATATTTAAATAATAATCTTCTCCACATCGTAGTAATTCATCAACTATTATTTTAAGGGCAAAATCGAATCAACAACCGACTTGTAATGTTGGTAACCCAATTTTCTTCTGGCGACATGGTCAAACAGAATTTCAAAGAACTTGACAAACATGAATAGCTTCCCCCACAATTTCCAAATTCCCGGAGGGGAAAAAGAGGAGAAAAGGACGAGTACATAAAAAAGAGATATGCTGACAGAAATACCTGACAATAGCCAACCGAGGGATTGTGTCGAGCATAGGCTGTAAGTAAACGCCTTAAGGCATTTCTCCCATCCTCATCTAGAGCAGGATGTCCAGGAAATGTTCGTGGTAGATCCTGCAATAAACTGCAAGATAAGCTTGGACCCGAAATGGAAAAACCAGCAGTAACATAGAACGCAAAAGGAACTCAAAAGCATAGCTGAGATATAGCACATTCAATAACCTTCTCAATCTGCCCTCTCCATTTTTCAGGTATAGATACACTGTCTATGCTCGCGTCCACTGAACTTCCACAGTCCTCTGATTCCACACTTTTAAGCTCCGTATTATTACCAGATCTAGTGCCTAATGCAAGCAAATCTTGATAATAGGTCCCCACTTTGCGTGCCCTCACACCCACAAAGGCTTGCCAAAGCTGTGATTCCAATATTAAGCTTACATGAATAAAGCTAGTGCATGAACTCAGATTACTTTAAAGAACACAATCATAAGGAAATTTCAAAAATTCTATGTACCTCTCCCCTAAGAGCCATGGGTACTCCACCCTGAACAAGACACTCCAATTCTTCTTTCCAAGGAGGCAAAGACTCTTGACTAGTATTAGCCAAATGGCCAGTAGTATCATTTAACGGAATGTCTTGCATCGAATCTAACTCCGATTTGTCCAAAGATTCTGACCTTTCTATATCATAAAACTCATCTTCTGAGTCCTCTTCAGATACTCCTTTTGTGGGTCTAGACTCTTCAATTGCAGGAAGGTGCTTCCTCGGACCAGAATCTTGCTCCTGTTTGGCTAAGTTTACTTTCTTTTTGACACGAGTGTTCATCATATCCTCAACTGCCTGTAGAGAGGGTCTAATTTCCGTCCACATCTGAGCCTGACAAATTTTCCTCTCCACAGAGGTCAGTATGACATCCTTCTCAGTTGCATTTTCAAGTTGACCTTCTTCCCCGTTCTGTGCATCACAACTTACCTCCTGACTAAATGGTTTGGCACCAGGATTAGTAGAACTTTTGTCTGCAGATATCCCATTTATGGGTAACTGAGCAGACTCTGCTTGACGCTCCAAAAAATCGTTCCACCTATCAGACCTCTCTTCCTCTTCTTCCTAAAAAAGAAACGAACACAAAGTGAGATAATGAGGAAATATTCACTGCTTGATTGCTGAGAAGTGTGGTAGACTTAAAATAAACAGAAGACAAGATGTTTGCAGCTTCGCTTCAGCTGACTACAGAGAAATTGTTTATTTTTGGTCTTCCCTTCTTCTGCCCACCCCCTGGTCTCTTGTCTAATCTTCAAAAAAAAAAAAAAAAAAAAAAGTACATTAACTGGTAAAACAGCAATAAGAACAAAAGAGTACCTTGTAGATATTAGCATATTCACGGTATCTTTGTACATGCTGAGGTCGTACAGCAAATCCATAAGCATCCCTGTTAACAATGACACTAATTAGTGGGAACAAGAAAATTAAGGAACGGTTTATGGAAACAAAAATCTTTACATGGTTAAGTTCCCAGGAAAAATATTAATGTACTGCCGTGATGATATGGTTATCACTTCATATTACTTATCTTTTCTATTAGTTAGAGAAAATACTAGAATTTTTTTTTGATAAGATAAATAAAATCAAAATAAATCTTATTAGACATAAAATTTTACTTTGTATTAATTACTTCTTGTTAGGATAGAGTTCTAGTAGTTTCAAAAACTCTTATTTCTTCAAAATTCCCCGACATATATACATATAGGGTCTCCATATTCTTGTTTAAATGGATAATATTGGTTGAATTGATTTAGTGTAACAATTTTTCTCTCTAACCTTTCTCCCTACGTCACCTATCTCTATTCCTACACCCCCTCTCCTTTTTATCTCTATTTCTTCTCTTACTATATCTTCTCTCTTCTTCCTAGTTCTCATCTCTTCTGCTTGCTTTTCTCCCTTAACACTTATCAGTACAATGTCAATATGGTACTGAAGCACAGGTTCCTATGCATCACACTAATACACTCTTTACACTTGAAATAATTATCTGGCCACTCATGGCCTAAGCTGTTCGTCCACTTCAGTATGGTGGTTTTCACGAGTATTTTATTCAATCAAAGGATCAATAACCACATTATATTAACTCAAATCTTTTGAGAGTCAGACTAAACAATCTCACTTGTTGTATCGAATTTTCTCCAATTGGAAGAGAATAATGAGATCATGAGGATATCATGATCACTTGAAATAATTAATCTTTTGTTCTGATAAGGTATTTTATTGATGCAAACAACACCAAGCAGGTGCTAAGTCTCTGATAGTAAGCACCCTCCACTTCCAACCAAGAGGTTGTGAGTTCGAGCCACCCCAAGAGCAAGGTGGGGAGTTCTTGGAGGGAAGGATGCCGAGGGTCTATTGGAAACAGCCTCTCTACCCTAGGGTAGGGGTAAGGCCTGCGTACACACTACCCTCCCCAGACCCAACTTGTGGGATTATACTGGGTTGTTGTTGTTGTTGTTAAGGACATGAAGCCTAAAAGAGAGCCACACTCATCTACATTTTGCATTATACACCACAAGTATAAAACAGTAAGTACCTGTACTTTAAATATTGCATAACCTCTTTTGTCAAAAACATACACTGTATAGCCTCATTTTTCCCCTTAAAACATCTCTTATTCCTTTCACAACAAATAGCTCACAGAATGTAAGATGGGACAGTATTCCATATTGCTTTCATTCCCTTTCTCATCTTTTGCCCTTGCCTACACTCCGGAGCTTGTTTCATACTATTTGTAATTACCCCTTATACACCAAATAGGTTTAGAATCAAACCCAAAATTTGCAAAGTAGCAACAATGGAGAAGTAATATTTTGCTAATTTCCGCATCTCCATTGCTTAAATTGCAGCTGCTGCATAAGTTGAGTTCCCTTCTCCGCACCTCTTTAACTCTCATCACTTCACCCTTTTTTTTTGTGATAAGTCAAAAGAAAATGTAAAAAAGTTGTACATCAACACTTTATCTATTAGTTAGAAATGAAATAAATAAAATCTTAATTTAAAGATCATGTTATCTTTTTAGTAATAAATAGAGTTACAGTAGTTTCAAAAGTTCTAATTAGTTTAGAATTCCCTATGCTATAAATAGAATCTTCACATGATTTGCTTGAAATTCTCTGTATTATATATGATTAATTGATTTACTAATATAATTTCTCTTTCTATCCCTTCTCCCTTCAGTCCCTCCTCTATTTTCTTATCGTTTTCTATTTACTATTATAATTTCCCTTCTCATTTTTGTTCTTCTCAGTTTCACCCATTCCTCATTTCTTTCCTGTACTCTCTCTCTCTCTTGTCCCTATTTGGTACTATATTAGTACATATTAAATAGGATAAATTAACTTCATTTTTATAGAATGCCCAAAGCTTGTTAAACATTGATTGCTCAAAGAGAACAAGCCCATTAAGACCAAAAGTGAATGAAGATTATGTTTAGCTCCTACTTGGTTTTATTATTTAAGTTAAATTTATTACTTGCAAAAGCGGTTGTCAGATAATTGATTTAAATTTTCACTTTGTTTTAAGCACATTCGGCTAATAGGTGAAAAATTGATTTTCTCACAATAGACCAAATTGATTTAATGTAAGCAACCGAAGTCCTTTTTCCCTTTTAAGTGGAGGTGCTGCAGTCTAGTGGTTGTCATGTTAGTTTCTTCATTAAGAACAAGATTACGTACTTCTTCACTGATTACCTACTAGAGATTGCTAACACGAATTAGAACATCCAACATTTTCATGAACAAAGCTCAATTTTTTTTTTATCCCCATCACTTTACTACGCACCTAAGGTGCAGCCTAGCTGTCAATGAAGTAGGCGAAAACCTTGGAGACGGGGGTTTAAATCTTGGTGAGACAAAACATGCTAAGTCATTTTTTCTATCTGCCTATCTGCCTAAACCTTGATTGGCAATATTACCGGTACAGTGGGAGATAACAGGTACTTGGTGGAATAGTCGACTAAAAAAAGTCTGATTTACTACACACCGCAGTACACTTCACTCAGTCACCAAAACACACTTTGAATTTACAATCAAAGAGAAACTTGATGTTCATATAAACATTAAAATCAGAGGAAGTTCATCTGGGCAGTAAATATTTTCTTTTTTTTTGCAATTCCTGGTGAGATATAAATAATAATGAAGAATCCAAACAGCATGAGTCATGGATCGAGCTGACAAAGTGGAAGGGGAAGAGAGATTTAAAGGAGTACCTCTTGTTGTCAAAAGAGATGAGAGGTGGATTCAAAACCGCTGTTTCTGCCTTCATTGACGGTAGAAACGATCAACCAAGAATTGTTCAAACTCGGAAAAATTCCTAGATCTTTCCTCCCCAAAAAAATCTAAATGGATTTTAATTTCTTTTTCTCCGCAACAAAAAGACGAATGAAGAAAAAGGGTCTTTAACTTCTGACTTGAAGATTAGAATATCAAGGCTTGGTCTTCCATTACACAGTGCAGTTTCAATTAAAGAGTGGTGGGTTCAGTTCGTACTCAATGCTTAAGCCCTGAGTGTGGGGGTAGAGGGGGGTGGGGTCAAGAAAGGGGGTGGGGATGGGCACGTCACATGGGAAATGCGAGATTACCGTCAAGTTATGATGACATGTGAAAAGGTGATTGCTTAACACTCTCAGTTCTAAAGCCTATTTTTAGTGAAAGTGAATTTAGAATTTAAAGGGAAATATGTAGACAGATTTGAGCGATCTTTAATTCTTAGGGGTCAAGTGTTTGTGTGTGGGCACAAGATGTTGGTTCAGTTCTGAAGAAAGGTGAAATTAATTTTTCGTCTATCCCCACAACACTTCACCTACCCCCTTCCTATATTCTTCATGTTGGTTTTATTGCTCTTTCCCTTCAATTTGTACGTTTCTTTCTCACATAGTTAATAATGGTAGTGATGGCGGATCTATGTAAAGAGTTATAGATGCTCAAGCACTCATTGTCTTTACCCGAATTTAAGTATATTACATAGGTAAAAAAATATTAGATAAATAGTGAGTGTGCACTTATAGCTAAGTTCTTTTTCCGTGTTCTTTAAGAAGTCTTTCCGACGAGCGTGCATGACTTTAAAATTCTGGATCCACCGTTGAATGATAGTATTAGTACCTATAGTTTAAGAAGGGTGGCAAGTTGGCAACGAGTCAAATCAGAGGCATATTCAGGATTTAAATGATATGGGTTCAACTTTCAAGGTTTTTAGCATTGAATCCATTATATTTTTAAATTTATGGTTTCATATCTACTATTTTTATAATTTTAATGAATTTTTACATATAAATTTTTACTTGTAAAAATTGCACGGGGCACCCTATTTGGTCACCCCCATTTAATTTATACTCATTTTTTTAAAAACTTTTAACTTGTACCCACTTTTTAAACAACTTTAGCCTCATTTCTCCTCCTCCTTCTCCTCCTTCGTTTTCTTCCTTCTTCTTCTACAACGATGACTTCAACATTGCGCTCTTTGATTAATGAAGCTAAAGCAAATATACTGAGGACTTCCACTTGGATTATTATAACATTAAAAATCCCAAACCATGAGATAATAAAAGTTCTTTGAAATTTCAGTTCTGTATTTGTGAATTTTGGTGAAACAAACTAAAGTGGCATATGTCAATGATTATTAAATACATTATGTCGTCTCTTTTTACAATGATTCAGAACTGTACAGAGGAGATGGAGGTGATGTTAATGGACATTGGGTTTATAATAAGGTACAATATTTTCAAAATTAATGGAAACTAACTTTTCTCATTACATACAAGACATATTGTTTATTAGTCCAATGCGTTGACAAACTTAAATGTGAGTGAAAACTACGGATACCTTGTATACTGTGTACACATTGGACAAAAGAAAGAAGAGTTTGGATCAGATAGCATAAAACATGAGAGCATAAAACATGTTGAAGTTAATCAAATATAGAACAAAAACTTCAGCTCTGGAGCTGAAGTTCCCCAGTTACAAAGACAAAAATTTCAGCTCTAGAGCTGAAGTTCGCCAGTTACAAAACAAAAACTTCAGCCAGTTACAAAAACAAAAACTTCAGCCAGTTACAAAAACAAAAACTTCAGCTCTACAGCTGAAGTTCGCGAGTTACAAAACAAAAACTTCAGCTCTAGAGTTGAAGTTCGCCAGTTGCAAAACAAAAACACAAAAACAAAAACTTAAGAAATTCACGAGTTACAAAACAAAAACTTCAGCTCTAGAGCTGAACTTCAGGCTCGGCTACTAGAATGCTGAAGTTTTGCGTGATTGTCTTTGCTACTTCAGCCCTGTATGCTGAAGTTATACGAAAAAGCGGGTACGCTTGCAATTTCTTTTGCAAAGCGGGCACGAGTTAAAACGTGACACAAAAAGCGAGCATAGATGCAAATGCCCCCTTTTACTTCCGCGTCGAAAATTATGGGCTCAATTGAACTCGTCGGTTCAACACCATACGCCCTTGAGTCAAATTACTTGTTCTTTTAGTTGGTTTAAAGAATACGATAATGCATTACAATTTTTTTTTCATGGATTATATCAATTTGTATATGACGAAATATTGTTTCTTAACATGATTTTAATCAAATAGACCAATTTATGGTAAATTTGAGATAATTTTGTGCAATTGATTGACGTTTACATTACCGAGTCAAATTTCTTAATGTATGTTCTTATTCATTGTAAAATACATTAGATGTGTGTGACATATTTAATCTTTTAGTAGAGTGCCTTCCATACGAAATTAAACGTAAAGGTGATATATAGTAGTAGCAGCCAAAGTGATAAGTAATTATTTTCGATCATAACAATTGATTGTAATCAAATATTAAAACGCATAAATAATTAACATAATTGTGTGTGCAAAATAGGGTTGTTTAAGGAACTAGCGAGACCGAGCCAGTTCAGAAAAATAGTAGCCATATTGGCTCCGATTTCGGACCGGTATCAGGCGGGGGTTACTGGTCTCTTAAGGGGCCGAGGTTTAGGGGGTCTTATCAAACCCGTGCATGTTCGGGTCAATCTGAGTCGGACTAATTTTTTTAAAAATTTAATAGAAAAATATACTATAAAAATAGTATAATATAATTTTTATTTTAATATTTATAAACTTGTAATTTATAGATTAGTAGTTAATGACCAAAATTTACTTTAATACTTGAACTTGCATATTTAATGTTTATAACAACTAAATCGAAACATTAATTTATAATAGTGCAATTCATTCAAAGATTAAAAATACAATTTTCTAATTTAATAAACATAATAAAAGATAATAAGAAATTCAATTCCTAGATAATTTCTCCTCTTTCTTTATTTTTCCGTTCCATCCAATTCAATCTCTAACTTTCTAGCCGCCTTCTACTTTATCTCTCACATGTGGGTGCCTATAAAATAAGTGTCTAACAAGAGTACGCCTCCCCCCCCCCCCCCGCGGTCGTCCCAGGATTATACTTATAATATGTATGGGTACAAAGTTAATATTGAATTGTATCTATATCTATTCAATCAAAATAATTCATTGATTTTTTATAGCAATTTAAAAAAGAGTGCGAGAGAGAATTAAAGTTGAGACTTGAGATACAGAGAATTGTGTATGAAAAATGATGTGGGGGAGGCTATTTATAATAATTCAAAAGGGTAAGGATGTAATTTTTTAATTTTTAAGGGTGGGGGTGTTATTTTTTTTTTTAATTCTAGAGGTTAAAAATGACCAATTTTGTAAAAAAAATAGTCATTAGACAATGGTCAAACCAAATTTTGACTACCGCCAATGGTAAAAAATTT
This sequence comes from Nicotiana sylvestris, assembly GCF_000393655.2. Classification (NCBI taxonomy): domain Eukaryota; kingdom Viridiplantae; phylum Streptophyta; class Magnoliopsida; order Solanales; family Solanaceae; genus Nicotiana; species Nicotiana sylvestris. The sequence goes on from NC_091061.1 coordinate 110,133,699, forward strand.
AAAAGAAAAAAATAGTGACCGTTATACCGGGCCGGGCCAGGCCGAAGGCTCGATAAAAATTGGTAATTTTTTACCAGGTTTACCAATTCCAGGGATACTGTAAGCTAATCTGAACCGACATGACCCTTGGTTTTCATAAAGGTCGGCCCATCCCCACACCTTTTTCGGGCCAATCCGATTGGATCTCATCGATTAATACTAGGTGACTCTACTTCTGAAACACCTTTAGTGTAAAAATTGAAATCTATACCTAAGTTGCCCCATTACATCTTAACATATTAAAAAGAGATACTTTACACGATAAAGGATCTTTATTGTATTGGCCAATATCTGACCATCACGATCGAGTTGACCGATGCCCTGTCTAATTAATCGGACAGTAAAAATTAATAAAGCCCACTCCATTTCTCCTCTCTGACATCCGACAAATCGGTAAGAGTGGCGCCTAAAATCATGGCCAAGACACATTGGTGGCAAGAAGACGTCAAGTCAAGCAAGGGGCAAAGGTGTCTTGATTATATATAGCCAAGGAAAGCTTTCAATAGGGGGGCTGCTCCTCCTACCTCCCTCGAAAGAATGAAAAGCTCTCTTCGAGTATTCTGGAGACAGAAGAAATGGCCTGTAGAAAAATATGTAAATCTACTTCCTCATCGATTGATGCGGGATACAACCTTGAATCTGAATAAGATCATTTATATTTCTTTCATCCCATGTGCGATCCATACTCTTAGTTTCTCGATCTGGAATTAATTATGTCTGACTGAGATTTACCCCTTTATCTTTGGTTGATTTGCTCAAAAAAGTTTTAATATCTTTTGAGTCAAACACTTATATTACAATGATATTTTATTTGGTTTATTGAATTCTTAGACAATAACAAACGTGTATATCCAACTTTTAGAAATCAATAATCATATTTTATTTTTCATTCTTCTATAAGAAAATAACCATGGTTGTACAAAATTTATCAATACAGTGGGGCTCTAATAAATTTTCTCTCCTTTAAATTAATAGGTTTTCCTGTCAAGTTGAGTATAATTTAAGAAACTTTTGACCTTTTGCGAGTTATCTTCCATACCATAATAATAAGATAAAAGGACATCACATTTGTTGTTATTTCATGAAGCTTTTGTTCTACAAAATGGTTCTAACTAATATGTCAAATGCTGTAAATATAAGTAAAGGTTTTGACAATTCATGTGTATTAGGATTGCAATCTAATAGGAGTACTATATTATAAACGCTCCATATGGTGCATTTATGAGAAACTTTAACTTTCAACCTCAAGCAAAAGTACTCCTAGTATTGCAGAAGTAACATCCAAACTAATGGTGTAAGATTCAAGTGGAATACACTATAAACATTCTTGATCTATGTACATTGAAAGATTTAACTGATTTATTAAAGTTTCATAATTGTCGATGTCGTCCTTATGCTGGTGGGTGGGGCGGGGAGGGGGGGGAGGGAGAATTGTTTTGTCTGCTAGGTTCTTACCAAAAATTATAGAACCACTTAAAATTTATTCAAGTAACGATGCTATTGACGGTAAATTCAAATACAAGTAATAAGTTTATTGTCAATAGTTACATTTTTTTTTTCCTAACACATATTACGATTGAAATTTCTCTGAAGAGAAGTTTGGCGATGAAGAAGTTTCAATGAAATCTATATCTATATTAAAAGGAGAGTAGTGAAGCATGAGGTTGAGCTAAGTGACATATTGAAAAAACACAACTTGACACTTTTACAATATAATCTAAATAGATTTAGATAAATCTAATAAGGATTAAGACAAATTAAATTTGATAAAATTTAGTTTATGGAGGAAATCAATTAAATTGACTCATAATTTCATACTAAATAGATTTTGAAAGCTTTCTAAAAATTAAGAATTCTTATTTAATATTTATTTACTATCAACATGATCAATTTTCTTTCATTTCATAATTTTTATATTGTTTGGAAACATTACGTAGAGAAATAAAATGATAATGGAAATGCTACTATAACAATTAGATATAATGTGTTTAAACATTTAAAAATATATATATTTATGATTATTATATGAATTGAGTGCAGTAGTTTAAGTTCAAAAGCATAACATAGTTTTTTTAAAAATGTGGTCCAATTTAGAAAGTAGAAGGATAAGATATATTTAAATTTGAGATTTTTTTTGAAATATGATAAGAAAATCATATTTTGGAATATGAACAATAGAGTCAAAGTTACTATTGAAATAATTTTTAATTTCTATCTGTATTATATTAGAATGAGTGTAGTAGAAATGAATATTAGATTCAAACAAGAAAATAAAAAGCCACATGCAAATGTAGTAATATTAAATATTGAATAATATAATAGCAAAAATAAGGAACAAATAGAAAAAAATAAAAAATTAACAAAAAAAAAGATAAAACTTATTTAAATTTTAATGATTTTTTATCTATTATGATAAGAAAGGTCATAATGCGGATAAGGTCACATAACTCAAGTCTAATAGATAAAACGGAAAAGGGTCAGCTTTGCCCCTCAACTATTACATTTGGTCTAATAATGCCCCTCATCCACCTATTGGGCCAAATATACCCTTCTGTTCAGGTTTTTTGGCTCACACATGCCTATTAAGTTAACAGCCCACTTCAGCTTTTAAATCAAAATTATTTTTAATGACGTGGCATAATATTATTGGTTGTTTTAAAACCCACCCCAATATATCCAACCCACCCACCTGTTTGAGATCGACCCGACCTAGCATATAGATTACCCACTAAACCCTATAACCCGTACAACTGAAATAGCCCATGACCATATCACAAGTCTTTTCCATCGCTTCGATTTCTGCTCGAAGTTTGAAACTTTCTCTTCCAAGGATACGTTTTTCAAATCTGCAGCTTTACTCCCAACCATATCATCCACCGTCTTCCTCATCTTTTTCATTTCGAGACGAAGGGCATTCAACGAATTTCTTTGCTTATGGATAAACATTGACACATGAGGTGGAAGTTCTTCGTCGCGCCAATCCCAATATCGACAATCATTAGTCTCATAACGACAATATTTGTAGAATCTACGACCACCATTCAAAAGTGTCGTAGCAGTAAATTGGTTGGCAATCAATCCACAATAACGTGTACGGTTCTCACTTTGGTCACGGGAAGAAGCAGAAGAAGAGGGAAGAACAAAAAGAACCCTAATTTTCAGAGATGAGAGTATCAGTCGTATGAATTTCGAAAGAAGTAGAAGAAGATTCAGACAATTTGAAGCTAAAACAAGATGAAGAAGATGTAAGAACTCTGATTTTCAGAATTGGGAGAGGGTAGAAGAAGAACAACAAGAACCCCTCTGGGGAGCTTCAGTCGTATTTAGTCGTGTAATTTGGTCTGGGGAGCTTCAGTCGTATGGGTTATAGGGTTTAGTGGGTAATCTATATGCTGGGTCGGGTCGATCTTAAACGGGTGGGTGGGTTGGACATCTTTGGGGTGGGTTTTAAAACAACCAATAATATTATGCCATGTCATTAAAAATAATTTTGATTTAAAAGCTGAAGTGGGCTGTTAACTTAAAGGGCATGTGTGAGCCAAAAAACCTGAACAGAAGGATATATCTGGCCCAATAGGTGGATGGGGGCATTATTAGACCAAATGTAATAGTTGAGGGGCAAAGCTGACCCTTTTCCGTAGATAAAATAAAAAATAAAAAATAAAAAAAGTTATAATGTGAGAATATTTATAAATAATAAGTTTAATATCACGACTCAAAATTCACTACTCGTGATGGCACCTAATGCAGCCCGCTAAGTAAGCCAAATAACAATAAACCATAATATAATGATAATGATAATGATAATAGTCAAAATAAAATAACTGAATTTTATACAACTCCCCAAGGGCTAGTAGTACAAATCATGAGCTTCTAAGATTTAGAGTTTACAAAACTAATATGACATAAATACATCATCTGTCCGAAATATACATGAACAGATTTATAAATCTAAAGCTACCAAGAACAAGAGGCAGTTATAGCTGAAATGCAGGTACATCTTCAATGCCAACTCTCGCCATACATAGCAATACTAACTCCAAAATCTACACGCAAGGTGCAGAAGTGTAATATTAGTACAAATGGCCTCATGTACTCAATTAGTAACAAAACTAACCTTAGTTGAAAGTAGTGACGAGCTGGGACAAATACTCAGAGTCCAATACCAATAGCCAAGAATAACTCGTAACAATATAATAAAAAGTAGTACAAGTAATAACTCAAAGATAGAATGCTCAGCTAGTTCACAGTTACAGAAAATAGACATGCTTTTCAGGTATAAGAGTAAAACCCAACTCTTTCACCGAAATTACCAAAATATGAGTATATTAGAAAAACTGTGATTTTTCCCAAAAACTTTCAACAATAGATAAGATATTTCATTATCAGATAACATGAGATGTGCACAAGAAGTCATGAATGTCACAATACCGTATCTGCGACGTGCAGCCCGATTATATAAATATCACTTACAACTCGGCCCTCAGGTCCCAACTCAATCATCAATCTATCTAGTCTCTCGGGCTCATAAATCTCATGTTAGTCAGCCCAAACAATGATAACATGATGTAACAATGAATGATTAATAAAGACTGAGATATGATATGCAATGAAGAATCATGACTGGGTATATGATTACAATTAGAGAAGGTAACTCAAAACAACATAAATAGCTTCATTAGGTCTCAATCGATTAAGCACAAATCCTAAACATGATTTCGAACACGGTCCATGGCTCAGACAATCAAACAGGTAGGAAGAATATGGATATAATAAGATATAATAGCAAAACAAGTCCGGTCATAGTCCAATAATTGACTAGAATCATGATTTCCTCGGTGCACATCCACACGCGCATCACCTAGCGTGTGTGTCACCTTAATACATCTTTTATAACACAGTTTCCAAGGTTAAATAACCTCAATTCTAAGTTTAGATATGTTACTTACCTCGAACAAGCCAAATCCAATACCGAGCAAGCCAACCCATACTCTAGAAATGCCATACCGCACGTACCGACCTCCTAATAGCTCAAAACTAGCCCAAAAGCAACTCAAGAACATCATATAATACCAAAGGAAATAAACCCAATCGACAAAGATGGAATCTTTAATCAAAAGCCCAAAGTCAACCAAAAAGTAAAACACGGGCGCGCACCTTGGAACCCGAAAAAACTCATAAAATCTGACAATTCATTCAATTACGAGTCCAAACACACTAGTTTCACTCAAATCCGACTCCAAATTGATGTTCAAAACTCAAAAAATCACTTTAGGAAAATTTAGACAAAATCCCCAATTTTCCTTTCAAAATCATCAGTCAAATGCCAAAATCGAAGATGGATTCATAAAATATAATTAAAACCGAATAGAAAACACTTACCCCAATCCATGTCATAAGAAATCGCCTCAATTCTAGCTCCATAGCTCAAAATATGCTAAAATGACTGAAACTTTCGAAATAGAGTACTTATAAGCACTGTCAGACGAACACTTCGCTAACGCGGAAAAACCATCGCGTTCGCGATGAACAAAATTAACTGCTACAAGAAATGCCTTACACGTTCGCAATGCTTCCCATGCAAACCCGATGCCCAGAGATGCCACACAGTGCGAACGCGACCCACGTCTCGTGGACGCGAATAATAGTGCTCCAGTTCACGATTGCGAACACGACTACCCAAATGCGAACACGAAGCTCAAGTCCCACATACACCACGAACGCGACTCAACACTTTCGAACGCAAAGATATAAAACAACCTGGTCCAAATCCTTATACGCGATCGCGATGACCTCGCATTCGGGTTCGCGATTCATTGTAGACATCAGTGAAAACGTGTAATTCAAAATGAGAGAAAATGGTCCGAAAGCGATCTGAAACTCACCAAATCCCTTAGGACCTCGTTCGAACATACCAACAAGTCCCATAATATAACACGAACTTACTTGAGGTCTCAAATCACTCATAACAACATCAAAATAACAAATCACACCTCAAATCGAACTTAATGAATTTTTGAATTTTCAACTTCCAAAACTCGTGCCGAACCAAATCAAACCAATCTGGAATGACCTCGAATTTTGCACACAAGTCTCAAATAACATAACTAATCTATTCCAATTCTCAAAAGCAGAATACGAACCTGATATCATCAAGGTCAACTCCCTGTCAAACTTATGAACATGCCAAACCTTCAAAATGCCAACTTTTGCCAAATAGAGTTGAAACCTTCTAGAAACGTAAAAATGCAAATCGAGCATACACCCAAGTCCAAAATTATTATTCAGACCTAACAGAAACATCAAAACTCTGATCTGGGGTCAAAAACACAAAAGTCAAATTTGGTCAACTCTTCTAACTTAAAGCTTCCTAATTGAGAATCATTCTTCCAAATCAATTCCGAATCACCTGAAAACCAAAATCGATGATTCACACAAGCCATTATACATCATACGAAGCTACTCAAGACTTCAAATAGCTGAACGGAATGCAAATGCTCAAAACGACTGGTCGGGTCGTTACACTCTCCCCCACTTAAATATATGTCCATCCTCGAACGTGCCAAGAGTCGTTCCAAGGCCATCAAATCAATGTGTAACCTTACCATGCACATACTCGGGGGTGATCCCACGTCACCTTATTCCATATATATCTGACATCACAACATAACTGAAGATCCTTACTTTATCCTTAGCCCATAAACCTTGGTATCCAATTTCCAACATCCGAAATTCCTTATAAGACCTGAATCTCGTATCTACACCCTGTATAAGTCTGAACAAGTTGTATCAAGCCATAACCATAACCCAAGATGAAATCACATGATATATTATATAACTCACATACTCGTAGCAAATTTTTCTAATCACAGTAGCTGCTCAAAATAAACCCAATACCGGTAATAAACCTCATATCGAATGAAACCTCGTTCAAAACCTCTTTACACTGCCGATGATGAAAGAAACACATAGAAACTTATAAACCACTCATCAGATTGACAAGTCATGGAGCTCTCTCTCTCTCTCTCTCTCTCTCTCTCGTCCGATAAGAACCAAAGCCAAATCCTAAGCCGATTTCCAATATTGTAAACATACCGTAATCAAATCCAATAGTATCCGTTCTGGGTCCAATGACCTTATATCATTAAACACAACTATTCAATTAACATACCACACTAATACAACCTAAATCCACAATCGTGCAATCTATGCATCAATAAGCAACAATTCAAATGTACTCAGACATGGAAATAACTCAAATGAGAGAACCGTCCCACAAGCTCCACAAGTACCGCTACAAACGCAATACTACGAACCCATCACATATAGTAGAACCTAAAAACACGAATCTAACTCAAAAGATCATATCTCAACATAACTCCACTGCAACGCATGACCCCATCCAAACACCGATCCTATAAAATATCTCAAGCCACATTGCTCAAAATCAACAACCACACGCAATTCGACATCAAATACAAGAAGTGCATGACCATAACCATGGAGAAGCAAATAACACAATATACCACAGCTCAAAAAAACCATAACCAAGGCAAAATCAACCATTCAACACCCAACAATCTCGATCGAATTCCGCTATAAAGCCCAAACAGAACCGCATCGGGTGTGCATATAACTTACAAATCATAACCCCTCATAGCATGAAAGAGTAACACATAGAACATATCGGAACATGAACAAGCTCAACTCCAACTAAATGATACACCCCTCAACAATAATAGTGCTGAGTCAACAAATTCGACTCGGTGTAGATATACATCCTCATTGGGCCTACCAATAGGCCCCCAAATCAACTCCGATCATCCCCAAATGGACAAATAGCCCTCCACAAGTCCACAATGACCTACCCATAACACGTACCACTACCTAGCTATCTTTGGCTACATCTTCACAGTCCACAACCACGAAACAATCTACTTCTAAGAACTCCCAATCTCCAAATCCATATAACATATGAATCACTATAGCCGATCCCAACTCCAACACTCGAATGACTAACACATCTATCATACACAATCATCCCACGTGAAAAATACTTCTATAATTCCCCCACGCAACATGGAAAAATCTGAACATTAACAGCCGATCAACTAGGTGAGTACCGCAATGCTAATGAAACGTCAATAAGCCAAAACATAGTGCGCCTTCTGAAACGTGCACTGATAGTAGGCTATAATCTCGTATTTTAGTCGCTTATTTCACTCTAATTCACTGTACTTTACCTGTTTTGAGCTTTAATTGGTAGTATTTTGCACTGATTGCTTATTTTATGCCTTATAGGAGTGATCCGAGTTATGTAGATATTGTGTAGCTAAATCAAATAATTGGAGATTTGAAGTATGAGTAAAAGCCCAATGGATTAAGCTGGGATCATGTTTGGTGGCCGAGGATCACTTCTGGACATCAAAAATCAAGGAAGAAGCAATGCTCTAAGGAAATGCACTATTGTGACACACCATGTGTAGCACAGTGCGACACATCAGTGCAAATGTGCGTCAGAAATTTGAGAAGTTCAGATACTTGTAATTTTTGGGTCTGATAGAAAAATATACTGATGCTAGGCATAGTGTATGGTATAGTGTGTAGCATCAGTACAAAATTTTATCAGACAAGATAAGTTCAAAGAGTTTACAACCGATAAAATTGTAATAATGCTATGCACCCTACGTATCATAGTGCGGCACATGAAAAGTAATTAGTTTGTAAGTTTTCCTATTTCAGCTAGAAAAGGGAGGTTTCGTCTGGGCCCGACCCAACTTGGTATAAATACATGGAAAAATGCTATTTTCTGGACTTTTGACATACTTTTGACCTAAGGAAGCTAAGGAGGAGTTGGAAGAACACAAGCTCAAGGATTTCACCATTCCTTCCTCACTCAAGACCCGAGTTTGGATTGAATTTATGTTTTCCTATGCTTTAATTATATTTGTGATGAATTAATCCATGTCTATGGAGTAGTTATCTTTAGGGTTTGATGGATTTGATGTATTGATGATTGTTTGTGGATTATAACTCTAGTTTTATATATTAAAGCATTCTTGGATGATTTAATTGTTGCATCTATATTCACTTGTTCATGTAATCGAGAGAGGCATAACTTGTGATATCTTTGCATTATATTGTTGGTTGAGTTCGTTAATTCTTCTTAGTCATCGGAAGAGGCTAGTTGAATCATTGATTAAACCTAGTTAGGAGGATAATCGAGAGAGCTTCTCCTAAAGAACAATCCACAACGCATTCTTACATATCTTCACAGTGCTTAAATTGGTTCATCTCGTGAGGTTGAGACTTAATCGAGATAGGAGTTTCTGCTGAACGTGTGAACTAATAATTGAGTGAATTCGAGAGACTCACTTAAACATTAGAAGTGAATTATCTAGAGTTAGATCCCAAACAATTATCTTGCACCTATCCTAGTAAACCCTATTTTCTCCCACTGATAGATTTCTTTGCTTATTCCTTGTTTTGATTGTCATTAGTCAATAGCTTTAGACTCTTAGTTAATTTTAGTTAGAAATCATATAAATCTCAATTGTTGATCCTCTTGGATAGCAATCAAGCTAAAAACTACGAGAATACTATTTAAATCCAATCCCTTGTGGATACGATATTATACTATACTATATTTGATTATCAAGCATAATTTAAGTGTGTGTTTTGCGCTCGTCATGCACCCTCCTTAGGCAATACCAAGTAGTAATAACATTCATCTAATCATCTGAAACCGTCCATGCCATCTAAGAATTCATGACTTTCCTTTTGAAATTGAATCGTATACTTGCACATACAAATCCCAATCTCACACCACGCACCGCTCTATCAGGCCATCATATGAAAATACGAGAATCACATTGTCAACTCTGAGTCACAAGCAGAATACATACCTGATTCAATCAGAAACCTTCCACATGATCCCATCCAGGAGAAAATTACAACATACCCCTTATGCATGTAGATAATACCCATCTCAAATTTTGGTAGAAATCATCGAGAACACTTCGAAACCCATTTGCACATAACCAAGCCATTGGAACTTAATCCCTCTAACTCAACCAAGTCACTCAGGTCTCCAAACCTAAGAGTATTGCCATAAAACACTCGTTTAGACTCACCACATCATAAGAACCAAAAGAACCGATCGTTCCATTACCATGCTAATCCGATCTACCACCAAGTTTTCCTATTTCTCCGAGTTCCTTCCAAATTGCCAGCAAGTTGACAGTTCTCCTTTCCAGAACACCATGATCCTTACCCGTATCTCACCACAATAGATCCTAGCATAAAACCACACCTCCCTAAGGCCCATAAGCCGTTGTATTCCCTCTTACCACCCCAAAAGTACCACAAATCGAGACACCCACTCTAAAGAGACCTTATATGAATCTAAAACTATTTCCTTCACCTTCCTGATACTGAAATGTAGAATCCATAATGATATAGAAATACCGCGAGTCTCGACACTATCCAATGCAAATATAGGATTCTAGCCATATACAAATCCAGAAATCCTCAAATGCCACATATGAATCTTAAACTCTTTAGAACCTCCTCATGAGTCATCCACCCTGTTAAAATCTCAAATGAACTGCCCAAAAAGAGCAGAAAAATCTGTGCTCCATTAGCATACCAGCACCAAAGAAGTAATCTACAGCTCTAAGTAACCGAGCAAATCCCTTTTCTTAGTACATTACGTCCGTCATGAATAGCAAACCTAAACCATTCCAAGACCTTCATATATCCATAAGGTGTAATTCATCATGCACCCAAAATTTCTTGCTTAAGTCATCCTCAAACCAACCTCTACGAGTCATAACCAATCTACAAGTATCCCTCAGACCGAAACCAATATAATACATAACTATGTAATCAAATCGTCGATAGTAGACTCCCGCACTTGGATCAAAGCCATAGAATAAAATATCTGATAACTCACAGTACCCATAATCTATTACTACCATAATCCTAGAGCAAGATTCAACTAAATCTTTCACAAGCTCCTGCAACACAAACCATAAAATGCCTCAAGTCATCTGCTAAGCTCGCGATCATCCTCGTGAGAGTTAGGTCAATTTCCTCAACCAATCCAAACTCAAATCACAACACATATAACCCACTGGTAGAAAGAAATCCTCTATACAACATCATAAGGATCATACATCCATAGATTACCCCGCAAGTGATAACCCACATGCTTAGCCCCAAACTGGCATCTCTCTATGCCTTTTCACGGCCACAACTACTACGCAATCACTTAATCTTCCTGAGTCTGAACTCGTCAACAAGATATGAGAATCTACTTCGTTCCACAAATGAAATAACACGAAAGAATCTCTCAAACCCCTCCCTCAATACTATATAACATATCCATAGAAATCGAGCATCCAATAGTCATGTTCACATCTCAAGAAAACTCTTCTCTTCATATTCAAACCATCTGAACATATCTCGCAGTCACATCATACTTATCATATAGCCATCCAACCATTCACCGAGCCATAAATTCCACTCATAGGGATACTACTGGACATATAAGTCCAAAAGCACATGATCACACAATTGAAACTACCAAGCTCAAGCTGCGGTCTAAACCTAACCTCAAGTCCTCTAGACTGGCCCATCATCAAAACTCAGAAAACGCATCTCGCACCTCTTCTATGGAATCGCAAGTAGTTGATACACAACTAGTATCGAATGCTCACCTACACAAACGAGTGAGTGGAATGGATTCAAAGAGATATGCTTCAACCTGAATCTATATCGCACAATAAGGAAAGAAAGATGGAAAGTTTATCCTAGATGTCTTATAGCCTCTTAAAGATAGGTATGGACGTCATCATACCGATACCACAAGATTTTGCTAGGCATTTGCTCATGACTCGTAGAACCTATGAACCTAGAGTCTGATACCAACTTATCACAACCCAAAATTCACTAGTCGTGATGGCACATAACTCAACCCGCTAGGTAAGCCAAATAACAATAAACCACAATATAATGATAATGATAGAAGTCAAAAATGAAATAACTGAATTTTATACAACACCTCAAGGGCTGGTAGTACGAATAATGAGCTTCTAAGATTTAGTGATTAGAAAGCTCATATGAAATAAATATATCATCTATTCGAAATATACATGAACAAATTTATAAATCTAAAGATACCAAGAACAAGAGGCAGCTATAGCCGTAACGCAGGTACATCTTCAATGCCAGCTTCCACCATGCACAACAACATCAACTCCAAAATCTGCACGCAAGATGTAGAAGTGTAGTATGAGTACAATCGAACCCCATATACTCAATAAGTAACAAACCTAACCATAGGTTGAAAGCAGTGAAGAGCAAACAGTCAGAGTCCAACACCAATAGCCAATAACAACTCATAACAATTTAATAAAGTAGTACAAGTAATAACTCAAAGAAATGCTCAATTCGTTCACAATTGCAGAAAATAAGCATACTTTTCAAGTATAATAGTAAAACCCAACGATTTCATCGACATTGCCAAAATATGAGTATATTATAAAAACTGTGATTTTTTCCAAAACGTTTCAACAACAATTAAGATACTTCATTATCAGATTGCATGAAAAAAGTACATCTCTATGCCTACATGTCGATGTGCATGAGAACTCATGAATGGCACATTACCGTATAGCATAAGGAAATACACCTCTATGCCTATATGCCAACTATGCATGTCAAATGTAATGCATCACAGTGATAAACTCATGTGTTCACACTCTCAGAGTACTCAATCTCACTATCTCATGCTCAATCACCCGACACACTCAATCACTCGGTACACTCAATCGCTCAACACACTCGGAACACGGTCACTCAACACTCGGTACCTGCGCTCACTACTGGTATGTCAGACTCTAAGAGGGAGGATCCTACCCAAGCGCTAATATAAGCCAACATGGCATGTTGTGGTGTGCATCCCGATTCCATAAATAACTGATGCGGCGTGCATCGCGATCCCATAAATGTTACTCACAACTCGGCCCTTAGTCCCCAACTCAGTCATCAGTCTCTCCAATCTCTCAGGCTCACAAATCTCATGCCAGTCAGCCAAACAATAATAACATGATGTAACAATGAATGATGAACAAAGACTGAGATATGATATGCAATGAAGAATCATGACTGAAAATATGATTACAGTAAGAGCAGATAACTCAAAACAAAATAAATAGCCTCATTAGGTCTCAAGTGATTAAGCACGTAGCATAAACATGATTTCTTACACGGTTCACGACTTATACAATCAAACAAGTAGGGAGAACATAGATCTAACAAGATATAATAGCAAAACAAGTCAGATCATAGTCTAATAATCGACTAGAATCATGATTTACTCGGTGATCACCCATACGCTCGTCACCTAGCATGCGCGTCACATCAATACATCTTTTATAACATAGTTCCCAGGGTTAAATATCCTTAAATCCAAGTTTAGATATATTACTTACCTCGAACAAACCAACCTATACTCTAGAAATGCCATCCCGCGCGTACCGACCTCTAAATGGCTCGAAACTAACCCAAAAGCAACTCAAGAACATCAAATAATGCCAAAGGAAACAAACCCAATCGATAAAAGTGGAATCTTTAATCAAAACCAAAGTCAACCAAAAAGTCAAACCCGAGCCCTCACCTCAGAACCCAACAAAATTCACAAAATCCGACAATCCATTCAATTACGAGTCCAACCATACTAGTTTCACTCAAATCCGACTCCGAATCGATGTTCAAAACTCAAAATTTCACTTTAGGAAAGTTTAGACAAAAACCCCAATTTCTCTTTCAAAATCATCACTCAAATGCCATAATGAATTCATGAAATATAATCAAAATCGAGTATAAAATGCTTACCCCAATCCATGTGGTGAAAAATCGAATCCGAGCTCCATATCTCAAGATATGCTAAAATGACTGAAACCTTCGAAATAGAGTACATATAAGCACTGCCCAGGCGAGCCCTTCGCGAATGCGGAAAAACCATCGCATTCGCGATGAACAAAATGAGATGCTACCAAAAATGCCTTACACGTTCGTGATGCTTCCCATGTGAACGCGATGCCCAGAGATGACACACAGCACGAACACGTCCGCGTCTCGTGGACGCGAAAAAGAGTGCTCCATCTCCCAGCTCACCATAGCGAATGCGACTACCCAAACGCGAATGCGAAGCTCAAGTCCCACATACACCACAAACATGACTCAACACTCGCAAACGCGAAGAGATAAAATAGCCTAGTCCAAATCCTTATTCGTGATCGCGATGACTCCTAAAACCAACAATACAAAATGAGAGGAAATGATCCAAAAGCGATCTGAAACTCACCCGAACCCCTCGGGACCCCATCCGAACATACCAAAAAGTCCCATAGCATAACACGAACTTACTCGAGGCCTCAAATCATGCATAAAAACATCAAAATCACGAATTGCACATCAAATCAAACTTAATGAACTTTCAACTTCCAAAATTCGTGCCGAACCATATCAAACCAATCTGGAATGATGTCGAATTTAGCACACAAGTTCCAAATGACATAATGAAGCTATTCTAATTCTCAAAACCACAATCCGATCCTGATATCATCAAGGTCAACTCCCTGCCAAACTTATGAACAATCCAAACTTTCAAATTGCCACCTTTCGCTAAATAGAGCCGAAACCTTCTAGAAACGTCCAAATACAAATACGGGCATACGCCCAAGTCCAAACTCACCATCTGGACCTAACAGAACCATCAAAACACTGATCCGCAATCAAATACACAAAAGTCAAACATAGTCAACTCTTCCAGCTTAAAGCTTCCTAGTTGAGAATCATTCTTCCAAATTAAATTCGAATCACTTGAAAACCAAAATTGACGATTCACAAAAGTCATACTAAATCATATGAAGCTACCGAAGATTTCAACTAGCTGAATGGAATGCAAATGCTCAAAACGACCGGTCGATTCGTTACACTCTCCCCCACTTAAACATACGTCCATCCTCGAACGTGCCAAGAGTCGTTCCAAGGCCATCAAATCAATGTGTAACCTTACCATGCACATACTTAGGGGTGATCCCATGTCACCCTATTCTATATACGTCTGACATCACAACATAACTGAAGATCCTTACTTTATCCTTAGCCCATAAACCTTGGTACCCAATTTCCAATATCCTGAATTCCTTATAAGACCCGAATCTCGCATCTACACCCTGTATAAGTCTGAACAAGATGTATCAAGCCATAACCATAACCCAAGATAAAATCACATGATATACCACATAACTCACATACTCGTAGCAAACTTTTCCGATCATAGTAGCTGCTAAAAAACCTGATACTTGTAATAAACCTCATATCAAATGAAACCTCGTTCAAAACATTCGTACACTACCGATGATGAAATAAACACACCGAAACTCATAACTACTCATCAGATCGACAAGTCATGGAGCTCTCTCTCCCTCTCTCTCTCTCTCTCTCTCTCTCTCTCTCTCTCTCCTATGCTAAGAACCAAAGCCAAATCCAAGCCGACTTCTGATATTATTCTTCCAAACATACTGAAATCAAATCCGATAGTATCCATTCTAGGTCCAATGACCATATCTCATCAAACACAATTATTCTATTGACATGCCACACCAATATAACCTAAAGCCACAACAATACAATCTGTGCACCAATAAGCAATAATTCAAATGTAATCAAATATGGAGAATGACTCAAATGAGAGAACCGTACCGCAAGCTCAACAAGTATCGCCACAAATGCAATGCTACGAACTCATCACACATAGTAGAACCAAAACACATGAATCTAACTCAAAAGATCATATCTCAACATAACTTCGTTGCAATGCGTGACCCCATCCAAATACTGGTCATGATTCTTAATTAATATCTAATGATTTTATATAATTTTTATCTTAACAGTTTATATTTTAAGATTATTTGTACACAATTCAAATAACCCAAATCACAATTTGATGTGGTTTATGGCCATGCATCGTGCATGTACTGATATTAATTAGTACATAACAACATATAATTTCATGATTTTTGTCTCCAACTTATCAAATATTCCTATTAGTTGTGTTTAGATATCTGTGATATTCATTTTTATATTTTTGTTTCCTAGTATTTTTCTATGTTAAAAGGAAATTTGTTACTATTAGGCCTAATTTTGCACGATTTAACTGTTTTTGGTAATATTAAAAATATTCTAATATAAAGAGAGTGGGCTCAATGTTAATTACAACATGCTAATTACCTCCAAAAAGTGCTATGAAACTTTGAGTGGTGGATCCAAAATTTGATAGCTATAGGAGCCATTATATTTAATGCAAAATAGCCACTAATTAAGGAGATTGAATTAGGGTTTTATATTTGGTCGATTCACTCTATTTTGAATTTTTTTGCTTCGATTTATTTTGGGCCAATTCATTTTAAATTAACTTGGTTCGCTTTATAAGACTTCTGCCATAAATAAATATTTGACAACCAAACCGAAAATATATATTTGATCTTTTATTTGAAATCAAGAAAAAAATAACATTAGATGAATAAAAAACAGAAATAATTAAATGTTACACCCCACACCTAAATAAACCTTGGTAAGCTGGCTTCTAGTATGACCAATCTGTCAGCGATGACGTAAGAGGGCAGAAGGTGGCTACACGTTTCAGTGGATTTGAGCCAAATGTCTTATCGGGTGTAGTGACCGACATAGGGCGACCTATTTTGCATGTGGTTTGCGGCAGAATCCTATGCTTGGTATAGTATATAAATGGCAGTGAGACTCTTTCTGTTTCATTCTAGGAGGATCACCCACTATAACTCACCCAAAATGCTCTCAAAATTAGAGACGATTCTAGTAGGATTCAATGAGAAGAAGCTTGGAATCTTCACTGTAATACCTGTGGAGCCTGAGTTAATCACCACAAAGGCATAGGATTTCACAGAAACATAGCTGGTTCTTCAACAAGGTATGTAAGGCAACTTCCTCGTTTGGCATGATTTGGTGTAAGTCTCTCTCTTTTCCTCTAAAAGAGTTTATGCATTGTAAGGATTTGGTTGTTTTGAGTCCTCCCCAGTGACGTTGTCCCTGCACGTTTATAATCTGGTCTATAGCTATTCTTTCAGAGTCTAAAATGTTTCTAGTTGGTATCTAGAGGTTGGAACGTATGATACTCTCTAAGTCTAAACTTAATATCTCTTGAAAGTGACTCTGCATTGAACTTATATGTATATGCATCAATTTTATTCTAGCGAGCCGCGCTATAGACGGCCGGATATGGAACCTATTATGCAATCATTGATTTGTTGGGTATAAAGAGACACAATATGAAAGACTTTACCGAGCCTTTATGTGGCCAGGTACGATGGAGCCCTTGTATGGCCAGGTGCAGAATGATGTGATATAAGACCCTACTGAGCCCTCATGTGTCTAGGTACGACCGAGACCTCCTAAGGCTGGGTACGATGTGATGAAAGGAACAAACTTTACCAAGTCCTCTACAAGGTCGGATATGATATGAAATAATATGCCCCAGTGGAGGGCTAACTAATATTATATTGTAACCCTTCATAAAGTTTGTACCTTTATAAGTTTATGGCTGCTATAGTTTATGCCCTCGGTGGCTTGTCTTCGGTATTCAGGTTGAAAGCAAATACTCGTATCTTTTATGTTATGCCACTGATTTTACATTTTTTCTTGGTCTTACATATTCAGTACTTTTTTCATACTGATACCCTTCCTTTTGTTCAGAAAGACTCAGTGATGCTCGTCCCTAGTAGGTGCACTTCTCAGCTGTTGGCTATCGCTCTCCACTTTTCTAGAGTAGTTGCTTGAAAGTCGATAGGTGCTGAATGTGTTCTAATCATTTTGGGTATGGTGGGGCCCTGTCCCGACCAAGTCATGTATATGTATGTCTCCTTTTGGTACTCTTAGAATCTTGTAGACCAGAGTTTGGCTGTATGTAACAGAATGGGTTATAACTTTGTTGGGTACAATTGTGAATATGTATAAAATGCCAATGTTCCTTTTGCAAGTCAGTTGCACATATTTTAGATTTTCAATATTACTACTTGAAGGCCTCGTTGGGCAAGACTTTATGATTAAGAAAATATAATGATAAACGTCGGTTAGTACATGCCTTCGGGTATCGTGTGCCGATCGTACCTCCCTAGGTTGGCGCATGACAAACTTGGTATCAGAGTAGGTCATGCCCTACGAAGTCTACAAGCCATATCTAGTATAGTCTTGTTTATGGGTATGTTGTGTACCATACTTATAAATAGGAGGCTATAAGATATCTAGGATGGATACCCTTCTTTCTGATCGAGATCATGCGATAGAGCCGAGTCGTAATTATTCACTTCTAATTCCCATCTTGTTTATATTTATAGCAATGCCTACCACGAGACGTCAGACAATTATTCAGGGTTTGAATAAAGATGCAGGAGAAGGTACCATCCAAGCACCACCTGCCCCTATGGGTCAACAAGACCACACGATGAGGCCGGAACTTAGGTTTCGGGACATTACCACCACCCCCAAAACAACACAAAGAAATTAATGCATCTCCTATTCCTCTTCCGGTTGCTTCTGACCAAGATTTAGATATGAGAAGTGCAGTAAAATTGATGATTTAATTAATGGCCTCTCAGGCCCAATGTTAGGCTCCTACCATCTCAGATAGAGCAGTCAATACGAGGGTTCAGGATTTCATAAATTTGGACCCCCAGTATTTACAAGAATAGATCCAAACAAAGAATCTCATAACTTTTTAGATCAAATGCAGCGGACATTACGAGTTATGCATGCAACTGATACTGAGTCCATAGAGCTTGCTTCTTATAGACTGCAGGATATAGCAATAATATGGTATGAGACTTGGGAACAGTCTAGAGGATCCCTTGCCCCATCAGCGGGATAGAGGGAATTCTATAAGGCATTTTTGCAGCAATATTTGCCTGTTGAACTCCTCCGAGCTAGTCAAGATATATTCTTGCAGTTGGAACAACGTAATATAAGTGTTCGGGAGTAAAACATATAATTTAACTCCTTATTTAGGTATGCCCCATTGTTGGTGGCTGAGATTGAGTGAACGGGTACATTGATTTATGGGCGGTTTAGGACCGCATTTTATAAATGAATGTACCACAACTTCTTTGAAGCCAATTATAGATATTGCTCATATTCAGGCCTATGCAAAGAACTTAGAGGATTGCAAGAGGCTATATCGAGCTGCAATCTGCTGAAACCGCAGAAGTGGGAGGTGTGCCGCCCCTATGGGACCGTAGATGCAGATTCTGGGTCGCAGGAGCGGAGAAAGGGACTTAAGTAAAAACCACAGAAGCGGTAGCACAGAAGCAGAAATGGACCACAGGTGCAAACAACCTAGGTCAGAAAGTATAAAAAGACTTCCTTCGCGAATTTGGGTTATAGTTCATAAATTTTCAACGGGAAGAAGCTTTGGGGAGCATTTTCAAGGGAGATTTTCAGAGGGATTCATTGAGGTAAGGTCTTTGGTCCTTAAGCTCATTATTGTGGTGATTCTTATCATTGTAAGCATGAAATTTGAAGGAAAATCAGTGGTAAATTGAGGGTTAGAGCTTGGTTAATTAGAGAGTTTTGAGTGGGGATTTGAGGGACCATTTGAGGTCCGATTTTGGTACTTTTGGTATGACTAATCTCGTGAGAGTGTGAAGATTCCGAATTTGTAAATTTTACCCGATTCCAAGATGTGGGTCTAGGGGGCATTTTATTTATTTTTCCTAATTTCACGTATTAGCTTAGAATTAATTAGTGAAATGAGTTACTTGAAGTTACATTTACATTATGAAATTGATTTGAATAGATTTGGGCCATTTGGAGTCGAGTACTCGTGGCAAGAGCATGGTTTCAGATTGATTTTGAGCCGGTTCGAGGTAAGTGGCTTGCCTAACCTTATGTGGGAGAACTCCCCTTAGGATTTGGTATTGTTGATATTTGAAATGCCTTGTACGTGAGGTGACAAGTGCGTAATTGTGCTAATTGTTGAAAATCCTATTTTCGTTAATTAACTATAATTGTGCTTCTTTTCCTGTCTATACTACTTGCAATTTAAGCTTACTATTATCTTAGGGAAGCATATCTAATTGACTTAATTGCTTTATTTGCTCAAACTGCCTTATTTGAATTCTGTGCAGGATGCTAGTTTAGAAATACCTGTTTTACCTTGGTATGAAATTTGAGTTGAATTGAGTGTTCTTCATGTTGCTGCTGAGTGTTTACTTTGGGACTACGGGACGGTATCCCAGGAGATTCCCTTGCATGTTTACTTGGGACTACAGGTTTGTATTCCGGGAGATCCCCTGCACTTTTGTATTGGAACTACGGGATTGCACCCGGTAGATTCCCTCAGTACTAGATATTTACATTTGGGATTGCAGATCGGTATTCCGGGAGATCCCTGCGCACTATGAGTTTGACTACGGGAAGACACCCGGGAGATCCACTAGATATTTATATTTGGGACTACAGGACAATATCCTGGGAGATCTCCGGTTGTTATCTCTGTGTTGAGTTGTGTTCCTTCTGTGATTATTTTGTCTCTGTTATAGTTGTTGTTATTCTTATTATCCTGTGTTACCTCATACTGTTAGCATTTAATTATACTGTCTTAATCTGTACTGTTATACCTTATTTTTCATCTGAACTCAGTATGGCCCTGACTTTCCTCGTCACTACCCGACTGAGGTTAGGCTTGGCACTTACTAAGTACCGTTTTGGTGTACTTATGCCCTTTATGCACATGTTTTTCATGTGCAGATCTAGGTACTTCGACTCAACCCTACTACCCTTGAGGCGAGGCGATTCTCCAGAGACTTCGAGGTGTATCTGCCGCGTCCGCAGACCGAGGAGTCCCTTTCCATTCTCTCTTAACGTATTAGCTCTTCTATATTTACTTTTGTTTAGACATTCTGGATTTAGACACTTCTAGTCATTCAAAATCTTGTGATTTCATGAGATTCCGGGTTTTGGGAAATGTAGTTTCAGTTTGAGATCTTGTATTAGTATATGCCGAGCGGCATCTTAAACGATTTTATATTTGTTTATCTTCAATTTTATTAGTTTTTCCGTATTTTGTTCTTTTTCCGTAATTGTTAGGCTTACCTAGTCGTAGAGACTAGGTGACGTCACAACAGTTCATGGAGGGCGAACTTGGGTCGTGACAAGTTGGTATCAGAGCTCTAGGTTCATAGGAGTCATGAATCACAAGCCGATTTATTAGAGTCTCGTGGATCGGTACGAAGATGTCTGTGCTTATCTACGAGAGGCTATGTAACTATTAGGAAAATTCCACTTCATTTGATTTCATTATCGTGCGAGATTTTGATATCACAATTCTAAACTTCTGTCTTCTATTCTCTCACAGATGGTGAGGACACGTGCTACTAGAGATGATCAGGCACCCGCGCCCCCTACTAGAGCTGTCAGAGGTCGGGCCCAGGGTAGAGGTCGAGGACGTGCACGTGGTGCAGCTAGAGTACCCGTGCGAGCTGCCACTAGCAGTTCTAGCTGGAGTCCAGGCACCTGATACGCCTACTGCTACTACTACTCCAGCTCTCTAGGAGACTCTTGCACAGTTCATGAGCATGTACACCACTCTGGCTCAGGCAGGGTTGCTTTCCCTTGCTGCAACTACATCTCAGGCCGGGTGAGGAGCACAGACTTCCACCGCCCTCACCCCTGAGTAGCGAGTGCATGTTGATCAAGTCCCAGAGATTATTCTTGTACAACCTGCAGTGCCAGATCAGCCCGGGGATAGGGCAGCGACTTCCAAGGATGAGCAGCTAAGGCTTGAGAGGTTCAAGAAGTATAAGCCTTCTGTATTTAGTGGTCTAGCATTAGATGATGTTCTAGGATTTCTAGATGAGTGCCACCATATTCTCCGTACCATGGGTATATCAGGATCGAGCGGTGTTTCCTTCACTACCTTCCAGCTCCGGGGAGCCGCCTATGAGTGGTGGCATACCTATGAGTTAGACAGTCCGGATGAGGCAGCTTTCCTAACTTGGATTCAGTTTTCAGATATGTTCCTAAGAGAGTATGTTCCTCAGAGCCTCAGGGACGCATGACGTGCAGAGTTTGAGCATTTGCGCCAGGGTCCTATGACTTTCTCGGAGTATGTTGTCTGTTACACTAGCTTGGCTAGACATGCCCCAAACTTGGTTTCTACTGTTCGCGAGAAGGTTCTCTGGTTTATTGAGGGGCTTATTCCCAGCATCAGGTCTAGCATGGCTTGTGAGTTGGAGATGGATATTTCTTATCAGTAGGTGGTGAGCATTGCTATAAGGATAGAGGCTATGCATGCTAGGGACAGAGAGGAGAGCGAGGCCAAGAGGTCTCGAGAGTCGGGACATTATTCTGGTGCCCGTGCTCCAGCTGCAGTTCGTCATGGTAGGAGTTATATGAGTCACCCCGTTCATTTAGCTCTTCCAGCAGCCAGTGGTATTCCAGCTCCTCCTAGGCCTCAGGAGCCTTATTATGCACCTCCAATATCTAGTGCGTCTCATGCGTGGGGTGCTTTCAGTGGTCAGTCCAGTAGACCTAGCCCGAGCTAATCACAGCCGATACGTCCTCCTAGAGCTTATTTTGAGTGTGGTGACACACGCCATATGGTGAGGGATTGCCCCAGACTTAGGAGGGTGCAACTCCACAAACTTCTCAGCCATAGTATGCCCCGCAGAGTTCTCAGGCTATGGTTATAGCTCCAGCTTCTACCCCACCTGCTTAGCCAGCTAGAGGTGGATGTTGGGGAGGTAGAGGTTGCCCTAGATGGGGAGGCCAGGCCAGATATTATGCCCTTCCTGCTCGTACGAGGTTGTTGCCTCCGATTCTGTCATCACAGGTATTGTCCTGGTTTGTCATAGAGATGCATCAATTTTATTCGATCCAGGATCTACCTATTCTTATGTGTCTTCTTATTTTTCCCCACATTTGGGTGTATCTCGGGATTCTTTGTGTACCCCTGTTTATGTTTCTACTCCTGTGGGAGATTCTCTTGTTATGGACTGCATTTATCAGTCGTGTGTGGTTGCTCTTAGTGGTTTTGAGACCAGAGCCGATTTATTATTGCTCAGCATGTAGATTTTGATGTTATCTTAGGCATGGGCTGGTTGTCGCCCTATTATGCTATTTTTGATTGTCATGCCAAAACCGTGATGTTATGCCAGGTGTACTGCGAGTAGAGTAGAGGGGTACCTTAGATCTTACTTCTAGTAGAGTTATTTCATTCCTTACGGCTCAGTGTATGGTTGAGAAGGGGTGTGATGCGTATCTAGCTTATGTGAGAGATGTCAGTATTTTTACCCCTACAGTTGATTCAGTCCCAGTAGTACGAGATTTTTCTGATGTGTTTCCAGCTGACCTTCCGGGCATGCCGCTCGATAGAGATATTGATTTTGGCATTGATCTGTTGCTGGACACTCAGCCCATTTCTATTCCTCCGTATCGTATGGCCCCTCCTGAGTTGAAGGAGTTGAAATATCAGTTACAAGAATTGCTTGATAAGGGTTTCATTCGGCCCAGTGTATCACCTTGGGGTGCTCCTGTCTTGTTTGTAAAGAAAAAGGATGGTTCTATGTGTATGTGCATTGATTATTGCCAGTTGAACAAAGTTACAGTGAAGAACTGTTATCCTTTGCCTTGTATTGATGATTTGTTTTACCAGCTACAGGGCGCACGAGTGTTTTCTAAGATTGACTTGCGTTCAGGTTACCATCAGTTGAAGATTCGGGATGTAGATATCCCGAAGACTGCTTTCATGACTTGGTATGGTCACTACGAGTTCCTTGTTATGTCATTTGGGCTGACCAATGCCCTAGCAGCCTTTATTCATTTGATGCATAGTGCGTTCCGACCATATCTTGACTCGTTCGTCATTGTCTTTATTGATGATATTCTGGTATATTCCCTGAGTCAGGAAGATCATGAGCATCACCTGAGGACGGTGCTTCAGACTTTGAGAGAAAAGAAGTTATGTGCAAAGTTCTCGAAATGTGAGTTTTGGTTGGATTCCGTGGCATTCTTGGGCCACATGGTTTTGAGTGAGGGTATTCAAGTGGATCCGAAGAAAGTGGAAGCAGTGTAGAGTTGTCCCAGACCATCCTTAGCTACAAAGATCCGCAGTTTCTTGGCTTGACGTGTTATTACCATCGATTTGTTGAGGGGTTCTCATCTATTACAACCCTTATGACCAGGCTGACCCAGAAGGGTGCTCCATTTTAGTGGACGAAAGAGTGTGAGGCGAGCTTTTAGAAGCTCAAGATAGCTTTGACTACAACCCTAGTTTTGATATTGCCTACAGGTTCGGGGTCTTATACTGTCTATTGTGATGCCTCGTGGATTGACCTTGGAGTAGTATTGATGCAGGACGGTAGGGTGATTGCCTACGCGTCCAGACAGTTGAAAGTACAAGAGAAGAATTATCCTGTCCATGATCTCGAGTTAGCTGTTATTGTTCATGCCTTGAAGATCTGGCGTCATTATTTGTACGATGTGCCTTGTGAGATTTATACTGACCACCAGAGTTTGCAGCATCTGTTCAAGCAGAAGGATCTTTATTTGCGACAGAAGAGGTGGTTAGAGTTGCTGAAGGACTATGATATCACTATTTTGTATCACCAGGGCAAAGCCAATATGGTGGCCGATGCTTTGAGTCGCCGACCAGAGAGTTTGGGGAGTTTGGCTTATTTACCAGCATCAGAGAGGCCCATGGCGATGGATGTTTAGGACTTAGCCAACTAGTTTGTGAGATTGGATCTTTTGGAGCCCAGTCAGGTTCTAGCTCGCGTGGTTTCCTGGTCTTCCTTGTTTGATCGTATCTGGGAGCGTCAGTTTGATGACCCTCACTTGCTTGTCCTTAAGGACAAGGTTCTGCATGGCGATGCCAGAGATGTGACTATTGGTGATGATGGGGTATTGAGAATACAGGGTTGGATATGTGTACCCAATGTTGATGGGCTTTGGGAGTTGATTCTAGAGGAGGCCCATAGTTCGCGGTATTCCATTCGTCCGGGTGCCGTGAAGATGTACCAGGATTTGAGGCAGCACTATTGGTGGAGGCGGATGAAGAAAGATATAGTTGGGTTTGTAGCTCGGTGCCTCAATTGTCGGCAGGTGAAGTATAAGCACCAGAGACCGATAGGTTGCTTTAGCAGATAGAGATTTCGGAGTGGAAGTGGGAGCGGATCACCATGGACTTTGTAGTTGGACTCCCACGGACTTTGAGGAAGTTCGATGCCATGGTGATTATGGATCGGCTGACCAAGTCTGCACACTTCATTCCTGTGTGTACTACCTATTCTTCGGAGCGGTTGGCAGAGATTTCTATCCGGGAAATTGTTCATCTGCATGGTATTCCAGTTTCCATCATTTCAGATAGATGCACTCAGTTCACATCATGGTTCTGGATGGTCGTGCAGCATGAGTTGGGTACTCGGGTGGAGTTGAGTACAATATTTAACCCTCAGACGGACGGACAGTCCGAGCGCACTATTTAGATTCTTGAGGATATGCTATGTGCGTGTGTGATTGAGTTTGGAGGGTCTTGATATCAGTTCTTGCCATTGACGAAGTTTGCCTACAACAACAGCTATCAGTCCAGCATTCAGATGACACCGTACGAGGCTTTATATGGTAGGCGGTGTAGATCCCCGATGAGTTGGTTTGAGCCGGGTGAGGCTAGATTATTGGGCACAGACTTGGTTCAAGATGCTTTGGAGAAGGTTAAGGTGATTCAGGATAGACTCCATACAACCCAGTCTAGACAGAAGAGTTACGTGGACCGGAAGGTTTGTGATGTTTCCTATATGGTTGGAGAGCGGGTTCTGCTTCGGGTTTTGCCTATGAAGGTCGTTATGAGATTTGGGAAGAAAGGGAAGTTTAGTCCGAGGTTTATTGGTCCTTTTGAGATATTGCGGCATGTTGGGGAGGTTGCTTATGATCTTGCCTTACCTCCCAGCTTAGCAGGAGTTCACTTGGTATTTCATGTTTCGATGCTCCGGAGGTATCACGGTAATCCGTCGCACGTGTTTGATTTCAGTTCAATCCAGTTGGACAAGGATCTATCTTATGTTGAGGAGCCAGTGGCAATATTGGATAGGCAGGTTCGGAAGCTGAGGTCAAAGAACATTGCATCAGTAAAGGTTTAGTGGCAGGGCCACTTGGTCGAGGAGGCGACCTGGGAGACCGAGTAGGATATGCGCAGCCGTTACCCTCATCTTTTTACTACTTCCGGTATGTCTCTATGCTCGTTCGAGGACAAATAAATGTTTAAGTGTAGGAGGATGTAATGAACCGGCCGGTCGTTTTAAGAATTAATACCCCGATCCCCTATTAACTGCTTCCCCCGCGTTTGTTTCTGCTATTGTGAGTTGACGGGAGGATTTATTTGGAGTTTCGGGACACTAAGTCCCTAAATGAAAGTTTAAGTTTTAGAATTTGGGCCGTAGTCGGAGCAGAGTGAAGACGGCCTCGGAATGGAATTCTGTTGGTTCCGTTAGCTCCGTTGGGTGATTTCGGGCTTAGGGGCATGTTCAGATTATATTTTGGAGGTCCATAGCTTATTTAGGTTGAAATGCCGAAAGTTAAATTTTTGAATTTTCCGATTCGATAGTGAGATTTTGATGTAAGGGTCGGAATGGAATTCCGAAAGTTGGAGTATCTCTGTAGTGTTGAAAGTGGCGTGTGTGCAAAATTTCAGGTCATTCAGACGAGGTTTGATAGACTTTTTGATCGAAAGCGTAATTTGAGAGTTTTTGGAGTTTTTAGGCTTGAATCCATGGTTAATTTGATGTTTCAATGTTGTTGTAGGTGTTTTGAGGATTGGTATAAGTTTGGATAGTGGTATATGACTTGTTCGCACTTTTGGTTGAGGTCCCGGGGGCCTCAGGATGATTTCGGATGGTTAACGGGAAGTTTGGAGCTGGGAATTTGCAGCTGAAGCTGCTGAGTTTGTTGTCATTACCGTACTTGCAGCTTGGTGACCGTAGGTGCGAGCCCCTAGAAGCGAGATCACTACCGCAGATGCGCCAAAGGTGAAGACACCTGAAACCGCAGAAGCGGGAGGTGTGCCGCCCCTGCGGGATCGCAAATGCGGATTCTGGGTCGCAGGTGCGAAGAAGGGGACTTAAGTGAAAATCGCATAAGCAGTTCCCTTGACCGCAGAAGCGGAAATGGACTGCAGGTGCGAAAAACCTGGGTCAGAAAGTATAAAAAGACTTCCTTCGCGAATTTTGGGTTATTTTTCATAAATTTTCAACGGGAAGAAGCTTTGGGGAGCATTTTCAAGGGATATTTTTAGAGGGATTCATTGAGGTAAGGTTTGTGGTCCTTAAGCTCATTATTGCGGTGATTCTTATCATTGTAAGCATGAAATTTGAAGGAAAATCAGTGGTAAATTGAGGGTTAGGGCTTGGTTAATTAGAGAGTTTTGAGTGGGGATTTGAGGGACCATTTGAGATCCGATTTTGGTACTTTTGGTATGACTGAACTCGTGAGAGTGTGAGGATTCCGAATTTGTAAATTTTACCCGATTCCAAGATGTGGGCCCGGGGGCATTTGAATAGATTTGGGCCATTTGGAGTCGAGTACTAGTGGCAAGAGCGTGGTTTCAGGTTGATTTTGAGCTGGTTTGAGGTAATTGGCTTGCCTAACCTTGTATGGGGGAACTCTCCTTAGGATTTGGTATTGTTGATATTTGAAATGCCTTGTACGTGAGGTGACAAGTGCGTACTTGTGATAATTGTTGAAAATCCTATTTTCATTAATTAACTATAATTGTGCTTCTTTTCCTATCTATATTACTTGCAATTTAAGCTTACTATTAGGTTAGGGAAGCATGTCTAATTGACTTAATTGCTTTATTTGCTCAAACTGCCTTATTTGGATTCTGTGCAACATGCTAGTTTAGAAATACCTGTTTTACCTTGGTATGAAATTTGAGTTGAATTGAGTGTTCTTCGTGTTGCTGCTGTGTGTTTACTTTGGGAATACGGGACAGTATCTCGGGAGATCCCCCTGCATGTTTACTTGGGACTACAAATTTGTATTCTAGGAGATCCCCCTACACTTATATTGGAACTACGGGACTGCACCCAGTAGATTCTCCCAGTACTGGATATTTACATTTGGGACTACAGATCGGTATTCCGGAGATCCCCGCGCACTATGAGTTGGACTACGGGACAACACCCAGGAGATCCACTAGATATTTATATATGGGACTACAGGACGGTATCCTGGGAGATCCTCGGTTGTTATCTCTGTGTTGAGCTGTATCCCTTCTGTGATTATTTTGTCTGTGTTATAGTTGTTGTTATTCTTATTATCATGTGTTACCTCATACTGTTAGCATTTAATTATACTAGATCCCCGGTTGTTATCTCTGTATTGAGCTGTATCCCTTCTATTATTATTTTGTCTCTGTTATAGTTGTTTTTATTCTTATTATCCTGTGTTACCTTATACTGTTAGCATTTAATTATATTGTCTTAATCTATACTATTATACCTTGTTTTTAATCTGAACTCAGTAGGGCCCTGACTTTCCTCGTCACTACCCGACTAAGGTTAGGCTTGACACTTACTGAGTACCATTGTGGTGTACTCATGCCCTTTCTGCACATGTTTTTCATGTACAGATCCAGGTACTTCGACTCAGCCCTACTACCCTTGAGGTGAGGCGATTCTCCAGAGACTTCGAGGTATATCTCCCGCGTCAGTAGACCGAGGAGTCCCTTTCCATTCTCTCTTAAAGTATTAGCCCTTCTGTATTTACTTTTATTTAGACATTCTGGAGTTAGACACTTGTAGTCATTCAAAAGCATGTGATTTCATGAGATTCCGAATTTTGAGAAATGTAGTTTTAGTTTGAGATCTTGTATTAGTATATGCTGACCGACATCTAAAACGCTTCTATATTTGCTTATCTTCAATTTTATTAGTTTTTCCGTATTTTGTTCTTTTTCTGCAATTGTTTGGCTTACCTAGTTGTAGAGACTAGGTGTCGTCACGATAGTTCACGGAGGGCGAACTTGGGTCGTGAAAGATACTATATTGTGGCCGATGTGGTAGGAATCATTTTGGGCATTACTACCAGGGTTCAAATCTATATTATTCTTATGGATTCCCGGTTACATCATGCTCTTTTTCCTAGTAAAAAATGTGGGTGGCATGATACCATCAACAATATTAGCAACAACTTATGGATTGCACATCCTCGAGAGCAAGGTATGCAACCACAGGCACAAAGAGGTAGAGGTCGAGGGGGAATGTCTAGCCTGAGTGAGTAATAGCATGACCACAGTTATGCATTGTCAGACCGACAAAATTTAGAGTCATTACCGGACGTGGTCATAGGTATATTATCCGTGTCTTCTATTAGTATGTATGCTTTTAACCAGGTTCTACTCTATCGTATATTACTCCATTTATTACTAGTAAATGTGGTAAAGTATCTAAATTGTTATGATAACCGCTTGAAACGTCCACGCCCATGGGCGAGTCGTGATAGTGAGGCGAGTATATTGAGGTTGTGATATGATGATTTATGATCATCATACCTTAGCTGATTTGAATGAGTTAGCAATGACATAATTTGATGTTATTATAGGCATGTATTGGCTAGCCTCTTGTTATGCTACGATAGATTGCTAGAAGAAAGTTGTTTGCTTTAAATATTTGGGAGAACTCATTATTGAATGGACGGGTGATGTTGCAGTACCAAAAAAGAAGTTTATTTCTTACTTTAAGGCTTGAAAGATGATCACAAAGGGATGTTTCTAGAATTTGGTACAGGGGCAAGACACGGAGGCAAAGCCTCCCACCCTTTAATCGGTTCAGATCATTAGTGAATTTCCCGATGTGTTTTCTGATGAGCTCCCGAGTATCCCACTTGAGAGAGAGAGAGAGAGAGAGTGCGCCATTGACTTGCCACCCGATACACAACCGATATCAATTCTCCCATACAGGATGGCTCTTGCCGAGTTAAAGGAATTAAACGATTAGTTAAAGGACCTTCTTTATAAGGGCTTCATTCGATCCAGTCTTCCCCATAGGGCGCCCCAGTGCTATTTGTTTGAAAGAAGGATGGTTCGTTGGGATGTGTATTGATTATCGATAACTGAATAAGGTAACCATCAAGAAAAAGTATCAGTTTCCAAGGATCGATGATTTGTTTGACAAGTTGTAGGGCACTAAGTATTTTTCGAAGATCGATCTTAGTTTTGGGTATCATCAGCTAAGGATCAAGGAAGAAGATGTTCTGAAGGCAGCCTTTTGGACCAGATATGACCATTAAAATTTTCTTGTTATGTCATTCAGTTTGACCAATGCTCCAGTAGCTTTTATAGACCTAATGAACCGAGTGTTTAGGTCATTTTGGGATATCTTTGTGATTGTATTAATAGACGATATCTTGGTATATTCTCGATCAGAAGCGGAGCATGTAGAGCATATGTGAATGGTTTTACGTACACTCCGAGATGAGAAGTTGTATGCGAAATTTTCCAAATACGAGTTCTAGTTGAACTTGATGGCTTTTCTTGGTCATATAGTATCAAGTGAGGGTATCGAAGTTGATAATCAAAAGGTCAAAGCAGTTAAGAATTGGCCATGGCCCACAACTTCTACTGAGGTACGCAGCTTGTTAGGCTTAGTCGGATACTACCGAAGGTTTGTGGAATATTTTTTCGTCTACTGCTGCTCCATTAACAAAACTGATGCATGAGTCAGCTAAATTTCGGTGGACCGATATTTGTCAAAAGAGTTTCCAAGAGTTAAAGGATAGGCTGACCTCAACACCAGTTCTAACTCTCCCCGATGGACCCGAGGGGTACATTATATACTATGATACCTCTAGAGTGGGATTGGGATGCGTTCTAATGCAACACAGGAAAGTTGTAGCTTATGCTTCGTGACAAATAAAGAAACACGAGTAGAATTACCCAACTAACGACTTGGATCTAGCAGTTG
This sequence comes from Nicotiana sylvestris, assembly GCF_000393655.2. Taxonomy (NCBI): domain Eukaryota; kingdom Viridiplantae; phylum Streptophyta; class Magnoliopsida; order Solanales; family Solanaceae; genus Nicotiana; species Nicotiana sylvestris. Next base: position 110,164,793 of record NC_091061.1, read on the forward strand.
TGATATTTTTCTTGAAAATATGGCGTCACTATCTGTGTGGAGTCCATGTTGATATATTCAGAGATCACAAGAGCCTGCAATACATATTCAAACAAAAAGAACTGAATTTAGTGCAGCGGAGGTGGTTAGAATTATTAAAAGATTACAATGTTGATATCCTATACCACGTCAAAAAGGTAAACGTCATGGCCGATTCATTACATCGGAAATCTATGGGTAGTTTGCGTCATATGGAAAAGCATAAGTTGGAGATGGCCATGGAATTGTACCGGTTGGCTAACTTAAGTGTGCGGTTGATTGATACCAATTGTGGAGGAGTCACAACTCGAAATACTGATGAATCCTTGCTAGTAGACAAATTAAAGGCACGACAATTTGAAGATCCAGCCTTGGTGAAAATAAGGAAAAACATTCCCTTTCAAACAGAACATATATTTGAGTTATCCGAGGATGGGGTCCTTAGATATAAAGACCGGCTATATGTGCCTGATGTCAGAGGACTCCCAGAGTAGATCATGGCGGAGATTCATGGGTCCTGGTATTCTGTTCATCCAAGGTCAGCCAAGATGTATCAAGATCTTTGACAGCTATACTGGTGGAACGACATAAAGATGGATATTGCTGAATACATCATCCCGTATCCAAATTTCCAACAAGTTAAGGTTGAACATTAGATATCGAGAGGGTTATTACAAAATATGAAAATTACGACCTGGAAATAGGAAGTGATCAACATGGATATCGTTACTGGATTACCATGATCACGTCACAATTTGATTTCATATGGGTCATCGTGGATTGACTCACCAAATCAACCGATTTCCTACTAGTAAAGACTACCTTCTCAGCCGAGGATTATGCCAAGATATACATTAAGGAGATAGTTCGACTCCATGGGTTTCCAGCTTCCATCATATCATATAGAAGTTCCCAGTTCACCGCTAACTTCTATAGGTCATATTTTAAAAAGGATTGGGTACCGAGATCAACCTTAGCACAACTTTCCACCCGCAAAAGACGTCCAAGCCGAACGAACTATTCAAATACTCGAGGATATGTTATGAGCCTAGGTTTTGGACTTCAAAGGAAATTGGGAGAATCATTTACCACTCATAAAATTTGCTTACAACAGCAACTACCATGCCAATATTTAAATGGCACCATATAAGTCCCTATATGGACATAAGTGCATATCTCTTATCGGCTGGTTTGAAGTTGGTGAAAAAATGTTATTAGGTCCTGAGTTGGTGCAATAGGCAGTAGAAAAGGTGAAAACAATTGAAGTTGATTATGGACCGCTCAAAACAGGAAAAAATCTTATTCGGACAACCGACGCCGAGATTTGGAGTACCCTGAGTTCCTCAAGGTGTTGCTTATGAACGACATGATGAAATTCGGCGAGAAAGGCAAACTTAACCCCTGGTATATCAGACCATACCAAGTTACTCAGATGGTTGGTCAAGTGGCTTATGAGCTTGAATATCCGGTATTTCACATGTCTGTGCTTCGGATGTCCTTGAGTGACCATCCCATATAACCCTTATTAAAGATATTCAAGTTTTGGAAGACCTATCTTACGAAGATGTTCTGGTGGCCATCATAGATCGTCAAGTGCGTCAACTTCAAACTAAGGAAATTGCTTCAATTAAAGTTCTTTGGAGGAAAAACAATATGGAAATGACCTAGGAAGCTGAATAGGATATGAAATCCAGGTACCCCCATTTATTTCATGATACATGAAGAAACAATGAATCCACCATGGCGGGCACAAATCTAGAACAATAAAGAATCTTGGGGGGGGGGATCGAGGACAAATATTCTGAAGGGGGATGATGTTACATGACACACATAAATAAAGCTTGGTAAGTTGGCATCTAGTGTGGTGTGGCTAATCTGCTGGCGACACATAAGAGGGCAGAAGGTAGCTACATATTTCAGTGGACTTGCGCCAAATATCTCACCGATGTAGTGACCGGGGCGGGGCGGCCCATTTTTCTTGTGGAGCAGGAGAATTTCCTATGCTTGGTATAGTATATATAGGGCAGTGAGACTCTCTCTTTTATTCTAGGAGCATCACCCACTATAACTCACCCAAAAACACTAAAAAAAATCCTTTGAAAGTTTTTAAGCAGATTAAACTAAATCAAAACCAATTCTTGTAAGATTCAACGAGAACAAGCTTGGGATCTTCAATGTAATGCCTGTGGAGCCTGATTTAATCACCGCAAAGACGTAGAAATTCAAGGTAACATAGCTAGTTCTTTAACAAGGTGTGTAAGGCAACTTCCTCGCTTGGCATGATTTGGTGTAAGTCTCTCTCTTTTCCTCTAAAAGAGTTCTTGTATTGTAATGATTTGGTTGTTTTGGGTCTTCTTCGATGACGTTGTCCCTGCATGTTTGCATTCTAGTTGTTAGCATTTCTTTCAAAGTCTAAAATATTTTCAGTTGGCATGACGCTCTCTAAGTCTAAACTTAATATCTCTTGAAATTGACTATGTATTGCACTTATATATATATATATATATATATATATATATATATATATATTTCCTTTTTATTCAACCAAGTCATGCTATAGACGACCGGGTACGACACCTGTTGTGCAACCACTGATCAGTTGGGGTATGAAGAGACACAATGTGAAATACTTTACCGAGCCCTTATGTAGCCGGGTACGACCGAGCCCTTGTGTAGCTGGATACTACCGAGCTCTCTATGAGTTCGGGTACAAAATGATGTGATATAAGACCCTACCGAGCCCTCATGTGGCCAGGTACAACCGAGACCTCCTGAGGCCGGGTACGATGTGATGAAAGGAATCAACTTTATGGAGTCATCTGCGAGGCCGAGTACGATATAAAATAATATACTTCAAAGGAGGGATAAATTATATTATATTATATTTAATTCATAGTGTTCATGAGTGGCTTAACCTTTCATAAAGTTTGTATCTTTATAAGTTTATGGCTGCTACAGTTTATGCCCCCGGTGGCTCGTCTTCCATATTCAATTTGAAAGCAAGTACTCATATCTCCTATTCTATGCCACTGTTTTTACATGCTTTCTTAGTCTTACATACTCAGTATATTTTTCGTACCGACGCCCTTCCTTTTTAGCACTGTGTTTATGACCATAGATACAGATAGACCTGGTGACGCCCCTCCCCAGTAAGTGCACGTTTCAGCTATTGGTTATCGCTCTCCATTTTTCCGGAGTAGCTGCCCAAAAGTCGATAGGTATTGAAGTATGTTTTCTAATCATTTTGGGTACGATGGGGCCCTACCCAAACCAAGTCATGTATATGTATGTCTCCTTTTGCTATTCTTAGAGGTTTGTAGACTAGATTTTGGTTGCATGTAACAGAGTTGGTTATAACTTTGTTAGGTACAATTATGAATATGTATAAAATTTCAATGTTCCTTTTGCAATTCACTTGTACATATTTTAGATTTCCAGTATTACTACTTAAGGCCTCATTTGCCCAGATTGTATGATAAAGAAAAGGTAAGAATGGACGTCGGTTCACACGGGCCTTTGGGTGTCGTGTGCCGGTCGCACGTCCCTAGATTGGGGTGTGACATTAAAATCATGTTCAAATAAAATTTTGAGATCTGAAAGAAGAAACTAAAAGAAATTATAATTTTAAAGTTTAAATAAATAATTAAATGGGATTGTAAAAAGAGAAGAAATATACGGAGGAAGTAAAGTAAAAGAAATTAAGATAAAGAGAAACAAAAAAGAAAATTAAAAAAGGAACAAGTAGGGCCAAGAGGAAAAGTAAAAATGGCTTGTTAATAGATTGAGATGGCCCAATAGTTATTTCTTCTATGCTAGAATTAAAATTTTTTTGTACAAATAATCATAGTTAATTAGTATTTACTCTCACATTAGCTTATCATTTAATCATAATATATATTCATATACTAGTTCTACAAAGCCCGTGCTGAGCCCGAGCCCAAAATCAAGGCAATAAAGTTAATAATAATAATAATAATAATAATAATAATAATAATAATAATAATAATAATAATAATAATAATAATAATTTGTGTTACATTTTTAGGCATAACTTTTTTAAGATCATCGCATAACCATTTATTATTCATTATTTATGTTTTCTGATCATATCATTAGATAACTTATTAAAAGAAATATTTATAAGAAAGCAAGTGTGCTAAGGAATAAGCATATATCAAAGGGACAAAGGTAACTTGATATTTAATAACATAATTTAAATTATGCAAAATGATTTCAAATGGACTATAATCATAAATTAAAGAAGATATTTTAATATTTGATGAATTTGTGGGCATATAATTTCTAATTAAAGGTAGAAATAAAGAAGATATTTTAATAGATTATTTTGGTATTTATTGATTAACTACTCATAATTTCATATGACCATAGTTTATGCTAGAAAAAATATGGTGATTAAAGTCTAGGTTTAAATGAAATTCAGAAAGACCCAAATTTATTAAAACAAAGTCCATGAGATGAAACAATAAAAGTAGAAGAACAATATTGCAGAGAAAGAGAGAGAGGAAATTCTTATTGAATTTTGGGATGAATTACAATGGAATAGAACCCTTTATTTATAGGGAGAGAGTGACTTAGCCACCAAGTAATAAACCCTAAAATCTCTCTAAATATGGACATTCACCATAAATAGAATTCTATTTATAACACTTTCCCTTGAATGTCTACTCGATAAGTAATGTGCCTCGTTAAAACCTTAACTAAAATAAAACCCAATGGGAAAAAAAATTTCTAGAGAAGGAAAAGAGTACACATGTTTAATAATACGCCTTTTGGTTGCCTCGTTAAAAACCTTGCAAGGAAAACCCAGTGGGACAAAACCTTGTAAGGGAAAAAGAGTGCAACACGCATTAACTCCCCCTGATGAGAGCATCAATTCACATTCTTGAGCCTTCGCATCCCGATCTTGTACACTAGCTTCTTGAAGGTTGACGTTGGTAGAGATTTTGTGAACAAATCAGCCATATTATCACTTGAACGAATCTGTTGTACATTGATATTACCATTTTTTTGAAGATCATGCGTGAAAATAATTTTGGTGAAATGTGCTTTGTCCTATCTCATTTTATGAATCCTCCCTTCAATTGGGCTATGCATGCTGCATTGTCTTCATACAAAATCGTGGGTAGTTTGTCATATTTCAAACCACATTTGTCTCGAATAAGATGTATTATAGACCTCAACCACACACACTCTTGACTTGCTTCATGAATAGCAATTATCTCAGCATGATTAAATGAAATAGCCACAATTGATTGCTTAGTCGATCGCCAAGATATGGCAGTTCCTCCACAGGTAAACATATAACCTGTTTGAGATTGAGCCTTGTGTGGATCGGATAAATACCCAGCATCGGCATAACCAACAAGATCAGGACTGCAATTATTGCCATAAAATAAGCCCATATCGGTAGTCCCTTTTAGATACCGCAATATGTGTTTGATTCTATTCCAATGTCTCCTTGTGGGAGCAGAGCTATATCTTGCTAAGACATTAACTGAAAAAGTTATGTTTGGCCTTGTAGTATTGGCAAGATACATTAGTGCACCAATTGCACTAAGATATGGTACTTCAGGACCAAGTAGCTCTTCATTCTCTTCTTGAGGTCGGAATGGATCCTTATTCACATCAAGTGATCGAACAACCATCGGAGTACTTAATGGATGTGCTCCATCCAAGTAAAACCGTTTCAATACCTTTTCTATGTAGGCAGATTGATGAACAAAAATTTCGTTTGCCAAATGTTCAATTTGCAAACCAAGACATAATTTTGTCTTTCCGAGATCTTTCATCTCGAATTCCTTCTTTAAATAATCAATTTCCTTTTGGAGTTCCAATAAGGTTTATGTCATCAACATATATGGCAAATTCAACAGATTCCGATGTTGTTTTCTTTAGAAAAACACATGGGCAAATGACATCATTTATATAGCTGTGATGACCCGGCTCGTCGTCACGTGAGTTACTGCCTCGTTTCCCCCATTTTATGCTTCTTCATGTTTCGTTATCGGTATTCGGTGTGTAGAGTGAAATCAGATTGGTTTTGATAGGAAATGAGACACTTAGTCTCTTTAAGGAAGGTTTGTTTTGGAAAAGTCAACCGGATATTGACTATTGAGTTAGAGGGCTCGTATATGATTTCCGGTGATTCGGTTAGCTTCGGGGGTTGATATGTGGCTTAGGAGTGTGATAGGAATTGATTTTGGAGGTCCGGAGTGGAATTAGGCTTGAATTGGCGAAATTAGTATTTTGGCGAATTCCGGTTGGTAGGTGAGATTTTGATACGGGGGTCGGAATGGAATTCCGAGAGTTGAAGTAGCTTTGTTAGGTGATTTTGGACGTGTGTGCAAAATTTCAGATAATTCGGAGGTGTTTTGGTTGGGTTTTTTATCAAATGCGTATTTCGGAAGTTTTTAAGAAATTTAGGCTTGAATCCGATGTAATTTTATGGTCTTGGTGTTGTTTGTGGTGTTTTGATGATTGGAACAAGTTTTAATGATGTTTTAGGATGTGTTGGAACTTTTGGTTGAGGTCCCGGGGGCCTCGGGGTGATTTCGGATGGTCAATCGGACCAATCTTGGTTTTTGAAGTTGCAGATTTTAGCTGAGTGTTGCAGAACACTTTTGTTCTCTGCGATCGCAGGAGTGCAATTGCGATCGCATAGAAGGTTTGGGGAAGGCCGTTCTAATTGCTCAGTGCGATCACGGAATAGGGTATGCGATCACATAGGTTGAGGAGATTGTTCATTGCGATCGCATGAGGAGAAATGCGATTGCGTAGCGTTAAATGGACTTGAGGTTCTGAGGGGTACTTTGTTCAATGCGATCGCGAAGTAGTGTATTCGATCGCGTATGTTTGATTGGTGAAGCAGTGCGATCGCAGTTAAGGGGCCGCGTTCGCATAGGACATTTTGGAGGGCTGGGAAAGTTGAGCTATGCGATCGCAGAGGCTTCGATGCGATCACATAGAGTAAAATCTGGGCTGACAGAAGGGTTTTAATAAACATTTCACCCGCGAACCGAGTCCCATTTCCTCCATTGTTGAGTAACCTTGGGAGCTTTTGACGAGTATTAAAGAGGGTTTTGACTGGGAATCGATTGGAGGTGAGTCCTATGGCCTAGAAACGTCATTTAATTGTAGATTCAACATCTAAATTCATGAAAATTTGATTAAAAAGGGAAGGATTAGGGCTTGACTTTTGAAATAGAAATTTGGGGGTTTGAGGGAGAATTTGAGCTTGGATTTCGGTAAATTTGATATGTATAGACTCGTGGCGAGATAAGGAATCCGGCAATGTCAATTTTCTGATTTTTCGAGAAGTGGGCCCAAGGCTCGGGTTTTGACAACTTCGTGATTTTCGATATTTTTTGAGTCTTTTCGATTGGGTTGTATTCCCTTAGCCTATTGTAACGTATTACTTGTGGTTTTGATCAGATTCGACGCTCGAGGAGGTTGATTTGCGAGGCAAGGGAGTAGTGAGCTAGGATTTCGGCCTGCTTGAGGTGAGTAATGAATGTAAATGATGTCCTGAGGGTTTGAAACCCCGGATTTGCACATCGTAGTGCTATATTGAGGTGAGACACGCGCTTGATGATGAGCGCATGTCGTTTACTATTGGGGATTGTGACTTGGTCCGTCCCGAGTGATGCTTCTACTGCGTATTTGATTAAAGCTTATTTGTTATCATCATTATTTGGACTGATTGTCATATTTGGGCTTCTTGCCAATTCTTTGAACCCTCCGGGGAGTTTATTTACTATTTCTTCACTGTTTGACTTACTACTTGAACTCAGCCGTACTGTTTTCTACTATCTTACAACTCAACCACTTTTACTCGATTTTTGAAACTAAAAGATATATTAAATGATGTTTTGGGTTGAGAACTACTATTTTACTATTGCCCGAGGAGCTTATATGATTTCTGGACTGAGTACGGCCAAGGTCCAGATGTGAGGATACTATGGGATCGGGTCCCGCGCCGCAGCAGTGCTATACTGATATTGATATGAGGCTGAGGGCCTAGATTTGATGTCACGAGATGGCTTGATATTGCGCTTGGGCCGCAAGGGGCCCCTCCCAGAGTCTGCACACCCCCAGTGAGCGCCGTCGACGATAAATAAATGGAGCGGGCTGCACGCCGCAACGGGTACTATAGGGTACCATTCTATGTGTTGATTTCTCTTTATATGTCTGTCACTTAACTGCTTATTTGTCGTAGTATTTCTACATTTCGCTTCCATTGGTTTATTACTCTCATATTACTTGTTTTTAAATTGCCGCAGTATAGATTACTCTGTGTTTTCCGTGATTTCTTATTCTTAGTCATTATTTATGCTTATTACTCACTGGGTCGGAGTACTCACATTACTCCCTGCACCTTGCGTGCAGATCCAGGTGCATCTGAGGCTGAGTGAGGATTATTTCAGTTGAACAGTGCATATCCGGGAGCATCGAGGTAGCTGCATGGCGTCTGCAACCCCTCTCCCTTCTATCCTTGTTATTAATTTGTATTCCCTAGATGGACATGTATTAGGTTGTTAAACTTGTACTAGAGGCTCGAGACTTGTGACACCAGATCTGTATGGGCTATGTAGTGGTATTATCATCTGACTTTCCGCATATTTAACTCGTTGTCTTAAACTCTTATTGGAGTAATTTAGCAATTTAACTATGTTAACTGATAATGATTTTCATAAGAAAACAGAAAGGGTTGTTAGTTGGTCAGGCTTGCCTAGCAGTGTGTTGAGCGCTATCACAACCGGGGTTGGGGTCGTGACAATAGCCTTCCTTTAATAAATACTCACTAAGACGATTATACCACATTCGTCTTGATTGCTTTAGACCATACAAAGATCTTTGCAATTTGATTGAAAACATTTCCCGGGACTTTGAATTATGTGCGTTTGGCATTTTAAATCCATCGGAAATTTTCATGTATATCTCATTATCAAGTGATCCATAAAGGTAGGTGGTAACCACATCTACTAAATGCATGTCAAGCTTTTCATGGACAACAAAACAAATAAGATAACGGAACGTTGTAGCATCCATAACGGGTGAATATGTCTCTTCATAATCGGCACCAGGCCTTTGTGAAAATCCTTGTGCAACAAGGCGTGCCTTATATCTTTGTACCTCGTTTTTCTCATTTCTCTTGCGGACAAAGACCCATTTATAGCCAACATGCTTAACACCATTAGGTGTTTGGACTACAGGCCCAAAAACTTCATGTTTTGCAAGTGAGTTCAACTCTGATTAGATTGCTTCTTGCCATTTTGGCCAATCAAGTTTTTGTCGACATTCTCCAACAGATTGAGGTTCAAGATCCTCACTTTCTTGCATAATGCTTGCAACATTATATGCAAAGACATAATCCACCACTATATCCACTCGATTCAAATTTGTCTCAATATCGATTGGATTTATTGATAGTTCCTTATTTTCTTAAGCCTCGGGCTTAGTGGATTCCTCATGAATCTCAGAATTTATTAAATCGTAGATTTCTTCATAAGGTTCTTTCGTAGTGTCATTTTGATCATTTGTTTTCCTTTTTCTAGGATTTCGATATTTGGAACCTAATGATCTGCCATATTTTAGGTGTGCTTTTGACTCATTAGCTATGACACTAGAAGATTGTCCAATAGGGACATCAATACAGATTGGAACATTCTCTGCAGGGATATGTGATTTTGTTATCCTTTTTAAATCCGTAAATGCGTCTGGCATTTGATTTGTAATTCTTTGCAAATGGATAATCTTTTGCACCTCTTTTTCACAAATAGAGGCACGTGGATCAAGATGAGATAATGATGGATTTTTTCACAAATTCCCGTTTGATTTCACCAACTTCTCCCCCTAATTTTGGGAAAAGTGTCTCATCGAATCGACAGTCTGCAAATCGTGCAGTAAACAAATCCCCCGTTAATGTTTCGAGGTAGCGAATAATAGAGGGCGATTCAAACCTAACATATATTCCTAACCTTCTTTGGAGACCCATTTTGGTGAGATATGGCGGTGCTACAGGCACATATACTACGCATCCAAAAATTCTTAAATGGGATATATTAGGTTCATGACCCAAAACTAGTTGCAACGAGGAATATTTATGATAATTTGTCAGTCTGAGATGAACTAAAATTGCTGCATGCAAAATGGCATGACCCCAAACAGAAGTGGGAAACCTCGTTTTCATGAGTAACGGTCTTGCTATCAATTGCAGACGTTTAATTAAAGACTCTGCAAGACCATTTTGAGTGTGAACATGAGCTACAAGATGTTCCACTTTTATCCCAATTGATAAGCAATAATCATTAAATGCTTGGGATGAAAATTCATCAGCATTATCAAGTCTAATAGACTTAATTGGATTATCTAGAAATTGTGCCCGTAATCGAATTATTTGTGCCATTAATTTTGCAAACGCGAGGTTGCGAGATGACAATAGGCACACATGGGACCATCTAGAAGATGCATCTATTAAGACCATAAAATATCTAAACGACCCACTAGGTGGGTGAATAGGTTCACAAATGTCCCCTTGTATACGTT